>NC_056732.1:1871829040-1871866540 GCF_019279795.1 Protopterus annectens
AGAGGTGAGATTGGGTGATATTGCGCATAAGGATGTGACTGGAATTGCACTTGAATGAGAATATATTCATTTTAGTATGCAATAAATAAATATAATTACTGTATGTAAAAAAAGAATGATAGCATAACAATCTGTTATAGTTCTGATACATCCAGATTTATGTCTGCATTAATGAGTCTTATTGCAGTTGGATAAAAACTGTTCATCTGGAGGTCCTGCAGCGGATACTCCGTAACCTTCTACTAGAAGCAAGTTTAGTGAACCAACAATACGCTGGATGAGAAATCACTCAGTATTTTGCAGGACCTCTGTTTGCATCTCATTTCAAAGAGCTCCTGTAAGGTAGGAAGACTAGTGCCCATGATCTTAGAGCTCCTGTAAGGTAGGAAGACTAGTGCCCACGATCTTAGAGCTCCTGTAAGGTAGGAAGACAGGAGCCTACGATCTTAGAGCTCCTGTAAGGTAGGAAGACTAGTGCCCACGATCTTAGAGCTCCTGTAAGGTAGGAAGACTAGTGCCCACGATCTTAGAGCTCCTGTAAGGTAGAAAGACAGGAGCCCATGATCTTAGAGCTCCTGTAAGGTAGAAAGACTAGTGCCCACGATCTTAGAGCTCCTGTAAGGTAGGAAGACTAGTGCCCACGATCTTAGAGCTCCTGCAAGGTAGGAAGACTAGAGCCCATGATCTTAGAGCTCCTGTAATGTAGGAAGACTAGTGCCCACGATCTTAGAGCTCCTGTAGGGTAGGAGGACTAGAGCCCACGATCTTAGAGCTCCTGTAAGGTAGGAAGACTAGTGCCCACAATCTTAGAGCTACTGTAAGGTAGGAAGATTAGTGCCCACAATCTTAGAGCTACTGTAAGGTAGGAAGACTAGTGACAATGATCTTAGAGCTCCTGTAAGGTAGGAGGACTAGTGCCCATGATCTTAGAGCTCCTGTAAGGTAGGAAGACTAGTGCCCACGATCTTAGAGCTCCTGTAAGGCAGGAAGACTAGTGCCCATGATCTTAGAGCTCCTGTAAGGCAGGAAGACTAGTGCCCACGATCTTAGAGCTCCTGTAAGGTAGGAGCTCCTGTAAGGTAGGAGGACTAGAGCCCACGATCTTAGAGCGCCTGTAAGGTAGGAGGACTAGTGCCCACGATCTTAGAGCTGCTGTAAGGTAGGAAGACTAGTGCCCACGATCTTAGAGCTCCTGTAAGGTAGGAGGACTAGTGCCCACGATCTTTTCTGCTGTTCTTATTATTCTTTGCAACTTCTTCCTTTTGGCCGTTGTGCTGTTACCGAACAATACAGTGCAGTTGCTGGTGATAATGCTCTCGATGGCTCCTCTGTAGAAGGTAATTAGAGCATTCATAGAGAGCTTTGCTTTTCTCAGCCTTCTTTGGAACTGTAGTCACTGGTGAGCTTTTTTAACTAGCTGGTCTGTGTTTGTACTCCCAAGAAAGATCCTCTGATATATGTACCCCCAGGAACTTTGCAGTTTGGACTCTCTCCACTTCACCATTGATCTTGAGGGGCAGGTGCAAGGCAAATCTATTTCTGAAGTCAATAATAATAATTTCTTTTGTTTTATTGATGTTCAGGTCTAAACTGTTATCTCCCTGTGTTTGCGTGGGTTTCCTCCGGGTACTCCGGTTTCCTCCCACATTCCAAAGACATGCATCTGGAGTGTTTCTCCCCGGGCCTCCGCTGAAAACAGGCTCTGTGGAACCTAGTCATACATTCCCGGTCAACAAATGTTAAATAAATAAATAAAACTTTTCCTGTAAGACAGGAAGTTGAGGTTACTGTAGCTTTTCCTTGAGACGTATTTGGCTCATGTGATGAAAACTACAGAATTAACTGAGCTGATGAGAAAAAAATCTTTCTTTTACACTTGGCTTTTTTTGTTTTGTTTTTTTTAAATCTGAGGCAATAGGCCTTGTGTTAGTGAACAGTGTAGTTTGTGTTGCATGCTGTGGGTGGGATTGGGGGAAGAGATGGGAGGAAATGAAGATGAAAGGAAAAATTGTGCTTCACAGGGAGCTGCAGAGGGAACAGGATCATGTGTAAAATGTTTTGTGTTTAACTGTCATGGACCACTGATCCTGGTAGAATGTTTTCAGTCTTTGCCCAAAATATAATTTGTACTTCAAAAAAACACACAGACACACACACACACACACACACACACACACACACACACACACACACACACACACACACACACACACACACACACACACACACATATATATATCTATATATGTGTGTGTGTAGGTATGTTTATAGATATGGGTCTACTTCATTTCATTGAAAACTAATTTCATTGAAACTCAAATCACTGGGACCAATTCACTGAAAGCTCACTTCACTGAAAACTCATTTGACTGAAACTCACTTTGTTGAAAGTTATATATGGCCTTTTCTCTACTGTGTGTGTGTGTGTGTGTGTGTGTGTGTGTGTGTGTGTGTGTGTGTGTGTGTGTATATATATTTATGTATATGTGTGTGTATATGTGTGTGTATATGTATATATATATATATATATATATATATATATATATGTGTGTGTGTGTGTGTGTGTGTGTGTGTGTGTGTGTGTGTATATATATATATATATATATATGTATATATATATATATATATGTGTGTGTGTGTGTGTTTATATATATATATATATATATATATATATATATATATATATATATATATATATATATATATATCCTTATTGCTTCTGATTCCAAACTGTAACAAGCAGCATGCTGTTGTGTTTCAGCCTTGCAATTTGCATTAGAAGGGACAAAGCAAAGATGTTAAAGTTGGAAGAAAGAGCCTTCAGTGGGAGGGATCAGCTTACAGTTTAAGTTCCCACATGGCAAGTTACATTGGCTATATATGGATGTTCTTCGTTTTCCATTGCTGCAGTCCTTACTATTGGGTATAGTCCGCGTCCAGTCGGCCCGAATACCAGAGTATAAGGCTGACGTCGGTCAGGGCGGCGCATGACCGGCGTCATATCCTCAGTCTTTTGCCGCATGGTCCGATGCAGAAGCAGTTTTGCGAGTGCAGGTTGGCGTTCTGAAATATTTCCGAAACCGGAGTTTCAGACCGAAACAGAGTTGGCTAAGTACCCGTTGGGAACATTTTGGTTTCTTGCCTCAGTATTTTACCGGATGTCAGAAAAAGTGAATAACTGTATTTCTTGTGGGAAACAGATACCTCATAGGGATTACCATACCTTGTGTATACCTTGTTTAGGGCCTGAGCACGACGTTGTTGGTTGCCGCTCTTGTGCTAGGTTTAACAAACGCACTATTAAGAGGAGGTTAGACTGTGCCAGGTTAGTGTTTGGGAAGCGTTAATTATAAAATGCCGTCGGATGCTCCGCCGCCTCCGCGCCCTTCTCAAGCGCAAGGACAAAACAGTGAAGCCTAGGGTTGATGAACCCGGCAGTCCCGGACGTCGGTTCTTTAGAAGGCTCAGTGGAGCCAGAGGTTTTGCCAGGAGTTTCTATGGAGTCTCAGGCAGAAACTTTACTGTTACAGGATGTGCCTTCTCAGGAGGTAGGCCAGGCTGAGGGGCTTCTCAGGTAACTGTTCTTCCCTCTCTTCCCAAGGTAGTTAGAGCCTCTCCTTCTGTTGCCAAAACTTCTTTGAGAGGTAGGCCTAGTTCAGCCTCAGGGGGGGCTTCTCCTAGCATTTCGGGTTCTGTACCTAAGAAACATATGCTTAAAATGGCAGAAGATTTGATTACTATGATTAGAGGTTCTATGCCCCGCCTGATAAGAGGCCTAGGGTGGAACCGAGTTTGATAGTTTTGAACAGTGTTCAGAGGCTTCAGAGTCTTCTGGAAGACTTGCAGGAGTATCCTACTTATTCTGATTCTGATGTGGATGATTCCACTCCTACAGCTTCTCCTCCTGAGGATTTTTCATTTTCAGAGACTCTGCATTCCATGAGGGAGCACTTTAAATGGGAAGGCCAGGATTACTCTGATTCCAGGAAAAGGCTTAGGGAATTCTTGTTTTGCCCCAGCATAGGCCCTTAGCTATTCCTCCTGTGTTGAATGTGGTGGAAGATGTTTTGCAGAGGCTTCCCTGAATCCTGACTCTTTGCCTCCTGCTCCTGTTAAGCCTGATAGGTATTATAGGGTGCCCGGCTCATAAGTATTTGTTTAAGAGTCCTAGGGCGGACCCAGAAACTATTTCTCAAGGGCCTAAAGGTGTTAAGGCTTCTGTGGTTAAAAATCCTGTTCCCACTGATAAAGAGGCAAGGGCCTTGGATAGGTGGGGAAAGAAAGTGTATACTTCTTCCACTCTAGCCATGAGAGCGTTGAATTGTCAGTTTCACATGCTAAAATATCAGAATTATCTCCTTTCACAATTAAAATCTAAAGTGGATGCTTGGTGGAAGGTATTGAGTGTAAAGAGTTGCTGGACTTGGTTCATGTGTCTGAGCAAGTGGGTAAGCATTCTTTGCAATGTGGTTTTGATGCTGTACAGGCCTCCTCGGTGGCTGCTACTAGTTCTGTTCTTCGCAGGCATGCCTGGTTGAAGGATCAGAATTTAGCTGAGCATGTTAAGACAAGGATTTTGGATGCTCCTTTACAGTCTGATGTGTTGTTTGGATCGCCTGTGGAAGCAGTTTTAAAGAAAATGGAGGACAAAGCTAAGTCTATGCAAACTGTTAAAGATTTTTTGCAGGTGCAGCCACCGAAGTTTAGTAGAAATTGGCCTGCTAAGGGGTGGACATATCCTGCTTATGATTCCCAGTCTAGGGGTAGGTCTAGACGTGGTAGGGGCAGGGCTCAAGGTTCTTTTAGGAGAACAGGGAGTTCACCTGCTCAGACTTCTGGTGAGGGCAGGGGTCAGTCCTTTCGTAAACAGACCCAATGACCTGTCTTTTCAGCTGCCAGTAGATTCTCGTCTGGCAGCTCCTTTGGGAGGAAGACTGTCTCTTTTCAAAGAAAATTGGGATTTAATTACTCAAGACAAATGGGTGTTGGATATCATTCACCACGGTTACAGATTTTATTTCCATACAATGCCCCCTTTCAAAGGCATGCCAGACGTTCCTTCTCCACAAAGAAAGGAGGCTCACAAGCAAGTTTCTCAGTTACTCCAGATGGGGGCCATTCAGCCAGTCCCTGTATCAGAAAGGGGCCTAGGATTTTATTCTCGCCTGTTCCTAGTACCAAAGAAGGGGAACACGTGGAGACCAATTTTGGATTTATCTCTCCTCAACACTTTTCTGGACATTCCCAAGTTCAAGATGTTGACGTTACAACAGCTTTTACCTCTGCTGGGCAAAGATCACTGGATGGTAACTTTAGATCTCAAGGAAGCTTACCTTCATGTGCCTATAAGGCTAAGTTGCAGGAAGTATCTGCGGTTTCGAGCTGGAAATTCTCATTATCAGTTCTCTGCATTGCCCTTTGGCTTATCTACTGCACCCAGAGTATTCACAAAGGTTCTGGCTCCAGTGATAGCTTACTTCAGGCTTCAAGGAATTCAAATCTATCCTTACTTGGACGACTGCCTGATTCTGGCTCAAGAAAAGGAAGACCTTCTACAGCATCTGGAATATGTTATAGCAGTGCTAAGATGCCTAGGGTATTCTGTGAACGAAATAAAGTCCAGTCTAGTACCCTCTCAAGACATGTGCTTTCTGGGTGTGAGACTGAATACAGCAGCCCAGATGGCCTTTTAACCCCGGACAAACAAAAGAGTCTGTCACTTTACTTCCATCAACTATCTCATCAGTCCGTGCTGACTGCAAGGACAGTCCTTCAAGCATTAGGGTTCATGGCATCTTGTATTCTGGTGCTTCCCAATGCCAAACTGCATATGAGGAAGCTACAATGGTATCTCAAAATGTATGGACACAGCACTGCCAGGATTTGGACACTGTCATTCAAATAATACCTTGCCTTCAAAAGAATTCTTGTGGTGGGCTCAGGAATGTCACCTAAACAAGGGACTCTCTGTGACCCGGCCAGAGGCAAGTCAGATTTTAACGACAGATGCCTCGGACATTGCTTGGGGAGCTCATCTAAATGGAAAGTGGATACAAGACAAGTGGCCTGCCAGACTACAGCATCTACATATCAACATGAAGGAGATGTTAGCAGTCCAGTTTGCATTAATGGCTTTCAAGGAGTTACTTCTTCCAGGGCAGGTGTTGATTCTAACAGACAACACAACTGTCATGTGGTACATCAACAAGCAAGGGGAACACATTCTTATCCTCTATGCAGGCAAGCAATGATTTTATGGGAGACTGCGCTAAGCTTGCAACTAACTCTTCAGGCAAGGTTTCTGCCAGGAGCACAGAACTCCTTAGCAGATGTGTTAAGCAGACAAATCATGGATCCCCACGAGTGGAAACTGGATCTTCATGTATTTCAGAAATTGACAGTGTCATGGGGAACTCCAGACATAGATCTGTTCGCTTCTCCACTAAACCACCAGCTGCCAAAGTATTGCACAAAGGGGTTTCATCACACAGCTTGGAAAGTGGATGCTCTGTCTTTCAGTTGGAAAAACCTTCATGTGTATGCCTTTCCACCTCTGCCTCTTCTTTCAAAGGTACTATTAAAGGTCAGACAAGACAGGCCAAGGATGATTTTGATAGCTCCAGATTGGCCTCGGCAACACTGGTACCCACTACTACGGAGTCTGGTAAAGAAGCCTCCATGGCCTTTACCTCTGATTCCTCATCTGTTATCTCAGAAGGACGGTCATCTGCTCAATGTCAAGCTTCACTCTCTTCATCTAACAGCCTGGCATATTCTGTGTTGAAACACAGCAGGTCTCAACTTCCTCAGCAAGTTTTAAATGTGATTATGGAAGCTAGAAGACCTAGTACAAGGAGAGTGTAAAATGGAAGAGATTTTTATTTTGGAGTACAGCAAAGAATTTGGAGATTTCTGAGCCTAATTTGAGTGTGGCTCTTCAATATCTTACTGAGTTATTGGACAAAGGTTTGTCCTTCTCTTCCATTAAGATTCATGCTGCAGCAATTTCAGCTCACTATGATTGTGACCCACCTTTGTTTTCGCATCCTTTGTTCAAGCAGTTTCTTAGAGGGGCAAAGAATATAAGACCCCCACGTAGAGCTCCTACTCCTGCTTGGGATCTCAATTTTGTGTTGGAAAAACTTACTCTACAACCTTTTGAGCCTGCAGCTACTGCTGAATTGAAATACTTGTCCTGGAAGACTGCTTTTCTGTTGGCTATTACTTCTGCAAGAAGGGTGTCTGAGTTGCAGGCCCTTATGGCAGTAGAGCCCTTTTTGATTTTCCATAAGGATAGGGTATCATTACGTACTAATCCTTCCTTTATGCCTAAGGTGGTTTCTAGTGTGGCTTTAAACCAAACTATTCATTTGCCTACGTTTTATGCAGACCCTCAAAATAAAGGGGAAAAGATTTTGCACACTTTAGATGTACACAGGCAATTGCGTTATTATTTAAGCAGGACTAAGGATTTTAGGCAGTCTCAGCAGTTGTTTGTTTCTTTTGCTTTGAGTTCACAGGGCAAGCCTGTGTCAAAACAAACTATTTCTAGGTGGATTGGCTTTTGCATTGCATTTTGTTATTCCCATCATGGCAAGGAGATTCCAGCTGGGATTAGGCCTCATTCCACTAGGGCTACTGCCACTTCAACAGCATTTCTAAGGGGGGTGGCAACTAAGGATATTTTGGAAGCAGCTACTTGGAGTTCAGTGCATACTTTCTCTAAGCATTATCACCTTCCTATCTACTCTAAGTCTAGGGCTGGTTTTGCCACAGCTGTTTTGCAAGGCATGTTGTCAGCTCCTACTTCTTCATGATTTGCCAGCCTCCCTTACCTCTGCTTTGGGATTCTACCCAATAGTAAGGACTGCAGCAATGGAAAACGAAGAACATAGTACAGTTTTGTACCTACCATAAATGTAGATGTTCGAGGATTCCATTGCTGCAGTTCCCTCCTTCCCTCTGTGTTTAGGGGTGGTTGTGTAGGTGAGTTTACATGCTTATATTTTTGTATATACTTGTATATATTGTACATGTTTTGGTGCAGGTATTTTGGGACTTGTCTTTTTAGGGTCTTCTGACATCTGGGGCAAGAAAAGACTGAGGATATGACGTTGGGCATGCGCATTAGTACCCTCAGTCTAATGCGCCTGACCGACGTCAGCCTTATACTCTGGTATTCGGGCCGACTGGACTATACCCAATAGTAAGGACTGCAGCAATGGAATCCTCGAACATCTACATTTATGGTAGGTACAAAACTGTACTTTTTTCACTGAGGAAAATGTTAAATTAGGTTTACATTCTTTACTATGTACAAGGGAAAGTGTACAAAATCATATAATTGTACAAAAGAAAATATGCACGCATGAATTAATATACTTTGTTACAAGTTAGAGATTTTAACTTTGAAGCTGTTTCTTAGCCTGTATCTTGGAAACATGAGCATTTATTTGGCTTCTCAAACAGGGTTTCTGTTATTTGTCTTCTCAAAGAGGGTTTCTATTAAAGATTTTTTAAATACTCTAGAATGCTGTTGCACTTAATTTCTTTTGGTAGGTGTTTTTTAATTGCAGGTCCTGTTCTTGAGATGGCTTTCCCTTGTATGGCTTGTTTGAATCAGGGCATGGAAAGAGTTAACAAATTGTTGTGCCTGTTTTTAAGTGTGCAGTTTTGGTTTCTCATGGGTACTTTTCTTTTGAAAGGGGGACAGTATTCTGTTGTAAGTATTTTGAATGCAAGTGTTCCTTGTAGAAGAATAGACCTATCTGGTATTTGGTGCCAATGCATTGCTGAAGTTATTCACATTGGTGTGCTCTTTGTCCAGCCATGACTGCTAATTGCATAGTTTTATTTCCAAGGACTGTAATTTTTGACAAATATAGACACAGTTCATGTGAGTATAAGAACATAATATTATACAAACACCAGGAGCAGAAACAAAAATAAATTTGTCCATCTGATTGATTATATCTCCTGCTATATAGCAAAAAAGTTCCAAGACAGATCTGTGATATAGATTACTTGTCCTGAAGGATGGCCTACCATCAGTTATTGGCAGTATGTCTCATCCCTCTTAGCAACTGAGTTCTGCAGGGTTCTGCTACCAACAAAGGTGTGCTTCTGCAAATGGCAAACTGGATCCTGTGGTACCTGCTGTGTGGTAAAGACTGGGTCAGATTACTTGTCTTGCTGCGTTGCATTCCCTTACCTACTAGAATATGACCCTCCTTCTCAACAGCTCTCAGAGCCCTGCTGTATGCTGCCACCGCAGAAGCATTCCTCTGTGCACTGGAATTCAGAAGGATCTGCTCTCCACAGTAACAGCATGTGCTCCATTATCAGTGCTCTATGGATGTAACACTCAGTGCTTCTGTTAGGTGTCATCTAAGTGGTAAGGTAGAGCCACCTCCCTCCTGCCTTGGAAGGATGATGAGCCTGGAGATGCTTGAATTTGGGTGACTCTGCCAGAGGCAGGGCTTTATCCTTCTATGCCAAAGAGGTTGTTTACTATGATGGATGGGGTCTATATTATTCAATTGAAGATTTCTAACTTCAAATACGATATGGTCGACAACATATGTTCGAAGTTAGAAAACTTTGAATGCGTAAAAAAAAATTCACAGTAGATGTTAAAGCAGGGGGGGCAGGCCCCCCTGCACTCCCCACTCTTTAAATATACCAACTCCGAGATCGCACCAACAGTGCAGTAAAGGGAAGTCTTCCATTTACCTCATTATAGTGTGGTCTCGGAGTAATATTTAAAGAGCGGGGGGGTGGGCTTGCCCCCCTGCCTACAACCGTTAGTTTAATGTTTTGTCTTTTTTTTTTTTTTTTATGCATTCGAAGTTTTCTTACTTCGGACATATGGTGTCAACCATATTGTATTCGAAATTAGAAGTCTTCGATGTGATAATATAGACCTGATGGTTGATTCTGAGATCTCTTTAGAACGTGAGAGTGAAAATCTTGTGATAGCGAGAAATCTCAAGGGTCATTATGGGGGTGCTACTTTAAATTAGATGGAATACAATGGGATAGCAACCTTTTGAAAAATACTGTATATAACATGCATAATTGGTTAATTAGGTACTGTTAATAAGAGAATGCCAACTTTAGAATCTGGAGCCTAAAATAGTGCCTCTTGAATGACATATTTAAGGCATGTTTAACAGTTATGACTGGAACATTCAAATTTATGCAGAGAAATATAAGAAATTTTTGTGAAAACTATATGGCCAAAGAGTAGTTTGGGAAGTACTAAGAAAACTTTGTATGTATTTGTTAGCTGGTATTTTAAAGTGGAAGGAGATTTACTCATGCTGTATTAGGAGTTGGTACTCTTTGTCAGTTTTTTGATAAGATATTGCAAAAGTTGTTTGACTTCTGCAGTTTTAGTGGTTTTCAGACATGGCATAGGTTATAAATGTATTTTTAGCCAGTGGTATTAGTAATTTAATGCCTGCCTAAAGCTGATTTGGGTTACTGTTAGCTGTACTTTGAATGTGTGGAAATGTCATTGGTTTGCACATTGAAGAAGGGTTTTACTGCATAGTTTATTTGCCTTTGTTTCAGATTTCTGACATTATTCAGAGGTGAAATTTTAAATTGTTATGGGAATAAGAATTGAAGAACTGCATGGAATCATCTAAAGATGCGGAGGGAGGTCAGGATGAAGGCTGCAGCTCTCCAGGGTACAAGGTGCCAGGCAGTGTGACTGGCAGATGCCAATTTTGAGGGAATGCAATGCCAGCATAACCTGGAGTTGAGGGTTGTGCTGGATTAGGCTGCTGCATCCAGATAAACTAGCTATGATTCTGTAATGATGGATAAAGTATTGGTGACCAATCCATTGCAGAGATCAGAGTAGTTCTCAGCAAAAAAAATGCATTGTCATTCTTATCTTTAACAGGCTTTGGATGCTTTGGAATGTTTCCCATTGTGCAGGTAATAAAAAGTGACCATATTTCCAGATTTATATTAGAGGGGTGTAGGAATCATTCAGAATCAAGTTGCCAATTTTTGGCTGTATATTCTAACTAAAGATGTTAGTCAAGCCAGGTCATAGAGACTTATTTTAGGAAATGAAAAGGCATCATATGTTCATAGATTAGTACTAAGCTAACTGCCTTGTGAGCCATTATAAGATTAGCCATTTTTCCCTTGTGGGACTCAAACCCTGCACTTTGTGTTTGCAAGGCAAACACCTTAACTATTAGGCCACCTTCCCAACACATTATGACAAACCCCTTTTTAAGTTACTCAGAATTATTAGTACTGCAATAGTATGGTATTCATTTTGTTAAACGTACTTTGACATTTTTGGTGGACAGTTTTGAAAAGTTTCTTTCCATAAATGTTCAAGTGATTATGCTAATTTGTAGGCAGAAGGTCAGAATGCATATGGACATGGTTAAATTCACATTCTGTAAGAACTGGATTATCTGTTTGCTGAATAGATTAATTTGCTTTCAAATTTTTTTTGTTTTAATTTGCATTTTTAAGTGTAAATATAGGATAGGAAATTATTACTAGAAAGGCTGGTATTTTGTTCACCGTATTATCTCAAACTTGAAGCCCCAAAGAAGATCTTACTTGAGTTTTTTGGTAGCAATTAGTGAGTATGAAAAAAAAACTTAATTCCAAATACATATCTCCTCATTTTTAAAAATTTCCAGGTTGTTGACCAGTCTTATTTTTGGTGGTAAATTATTTCATAAACAGCCATTTCTCCCATGAAATAATTTTCTCCCCAGGTTTTATCTAAAGATTACATACTTAACAGACAAAAAATGTCTTGCTCCAGGGTGATTAGAATTAAACTGGATCCCAATGGAAGTTGCCAGTAAAATATTGTCAGGCATTTGTAAATAATATGACGTCACCCAGGATCAACTTTAATTTCCTTAGTAAAGTATTTCTGAATTTTCTCTAGCCTCACCAGTTGAGTCCAATTATACATATAGACCAAAGCAAAGTATTCAATATAAGGTCTAATTGTCACTTTGTGGATTGGAAGGAGGACTCTTTTATCCCTTCAGGAAATGCAGAGTAAAATGACCTTTAAGATAGAATAACATTTCTTATTAACTGTATGTATGCTATCTTCATAGGACAACATGTTATCTATAAAGACGCCCAAGTCTGTAACCTTTTTTCACCAATATTACTTTGTTTATTGCATAACAATAGCAAAGATTGATATTCCCAAAATAAATAACCTTTGCTTTACTACCATTACATTTCATATGGTTACTCCTAAATCGTAGGTATAAATTATCCAGGGATGTCTGCATTCTTGCTTGATCCTTAATTGAGTTCACAAAAGCTTCAGTTTTATAGTCATCAAGAAGATTGCTAACCCATGCTCCTCTTTGTACAGGGACGTCAGACGTAAATAAATTAAACAAAACTGGCCCGAGTATTGATCCCTGCAAGACTTCTCCGTGACAAGCGAGTCCTTATGGACATCCTCTCCAACTCTAATCCTTGAAGTTCCCTCAGTAAGCCACTTGTTGACCCACGACTTGAATATTGATCCCTGCAAGACTTCCTCAGTGACGGAGAGTCCTTAGAGGCATCATCACCAACTCTAACCTTGAAGTTCTCTCAGTCAACCACTTGTTGGCCCACCTTATTATATCATCTCCAGTTCTAACCCTTGAAGTTCTCTCAGCCACTTGTTGACCCACCTTATTATACCATCTTCAACTCTAACCCTTGAAGTTCTCTCAGTCAGCCACTTGTTGGCCCACCTTATTATATCATCTCCAGCTCTAACCCTTGAAGTTCTTCCATACAAAATTACTTGGGGTAATCATAGATAATAATCTCAAATTTGATGTCCATGTAAATAAAACCATAAAAACCATCAATAAAAAACTGGACTCACTATATAGAATAAAATCATTCCTACCTCCACCAGCTAGGACTGCTATTGCCTGCTTCCATCTCCTTTCCACCCTCTTCTATGCCTCCCCAATACTGTCCAACTTAAACAAAACAGAACTCAACAGACTTTCTGCCTGCTATAACAGCATAGCTAGATTTGCCACTGGGCTGCCCTACAGAACACATCACTGCACAAACCTAAAAAATCTAGGATGGCTAGAGCTATCAAGGTAAATTCAGTACAACCAACTTATTGTGGCCTTCAAAGTTCTTAACCAACATGACAATACCCTTGCCTTAAGTAATATCATCAGACCTCACTCCAATAAAAGATCACTCAGATCATCCAGTAGAATTGTAGTCCAAACAACTATAGCTAATAATTTAGCTGGGAACTCCACGTTTGCCAACTCTGCAGGCAAACCTTGGAACTCACTACCTGAAGACATTACAATAAACACTACCCTTTCTAAATTTAAGAAAGCCCTCAAGAAGTACTACTTAACTCATTGGCTCTGCCCCTGTGCCAGACCTGATTAATACCTGGTAACACTGGTACACCTATGTATCTGTAACAATTCTTTTTTATTAATCCTACTGTTTCGTAAGCAAAATTTCCAGATGTACAGCTTGTCAGATGTCCTGTACTTTATGTGGCAATATGACTGTAAATTAATGTACTTTAATGTGTTGTATTCAAGTCTCTTTCTCTGTATTAAATCGTTTGGAGCTTTTCTCCCCGGGCCTCTGCTGAAAATGGACATGTATCCAGTCGGACTATCCTGGTCAACAAATGTAAAATAAAAATAAATTCTCAGTCAGCCACTTGTTGGCCCACCTTATTATATAATCTCCAACTCTAACACTTGAAGTTCTCTCAGTCAGCCACTTGTTGACCCACCTTATTATATACTTGTGAACATTTATTTTGTTCACTGCATTTATGGTCACACTATGGAGTACAGAATTGAATTCTCTTGAAAGCTCCAAATACACAACAATCCACTAGCAAACCCATATTGGTGAGTAGCCATCTTGATAAAAAATATCAAGTTAGTCATACAACCCATACTAGAAAATATCCAAGTCTGACCTTAATTCCTCATTTATTAATTTATGTAATACCGTTTGAAAAAATTTCTAGTTATGTAAGTCAAATTGATTGAACTTAAATTATCCACAGAGTTGCTAATTCCACTTTTATGTATTGGAACAAAAATAGCATTCCTTCGCGTATAAGGAGCATATCTTGACTGCACAAATCTATCTCAAAATGGTAATGAATACATGAGACAAGATTTACAGATGGTTGATAATATGTATGGAATTTATTGTCAGGCACTGCAGCTGATGTGGGATTTATTGCTTTTAACACTTCTCCATCTACGGTATGAGAAATGGTAGGACATATGCCTTGGCATTCATAGATGCTGGTATCACTATGCAGTGAACAGTCTACTGAGTAGAAAACTTCCAAAAACATCATTCTTTGTTTTGAATCAGTATTTAAGTAATTCTTAATCGTACTAATACAGTTTTCTTGAGGCCTCATTTAACTTATCAAGTGATTAAGTAGTTTGTGTTTATTATTCAGGGTTTGATTAGCAGTTTTTAACTCAATATTATTTCCTGGTGTTCCTCCTAAGTGACTGATACTTGGTTCTAATTTCCTGGTACCTCTTTTGATTACATCAACCATAATTTTTTCCTCCTTCTGCTTAGTCTGTCCATTAGAGCGGTCCGCCATACACGTTTTTTTGTTAGTAATTTTTTTCGTAGTAACATTAGAAGCATGCTGCATATCTATCTTTAGATAAAGTCATCTATAAAATAAATCCCATCAATCTTAAATTGATGCTTTGACTCTTCCAGCCAATCCCAACTGGCCAGTTCCTTACAAATTGTTCTGTATAGGTTCATAGGTTCATACTAGGCTATCTGCCCTAGGGCATTTATAAGCCTAGCCAGAGTGTGTTTGGCTTTCACCACCCATTTTAAATTAATTTTGCTATGCCCTTTTTCGAGGTTAGTATACTGTGCCTCTGTCTAACAGTGACACAGAAGTGATACCTGGGGTAAACCTACTATCTCCCATCCACTCATCAAGATTCCTCTTGAAGAGAGTCAATGAGGGACTCTGCCTAACCTGGACTGGGATTTTATTCCAGAGTGAAGGGAGCCTCTGGGTTATGAATCTGTCCCTCCAGCATGTCCTATTTATTTCAGTGCTGAGGTTCAAGTCTCTCAAGCGTAGCTCGATGGGATTTGGATTTTCTGAGGTGCAGCATGTCCATTAATTCCGGGTTGGACATGGCTTTATACATCAGGCACAGATTGCCTCTGAGCAGGCAGTATGCCACTGAGTAGAGCTGGAGTTTCTTTAACCAGGCAGCATATGGCATCTGTTTGAGCCCTTTGATCCTCTTGGTGAGGTACTTTTGGAGTCTTTCCACTTGCTGCAGGTGTCTGGTAAGGTACATCCCAAAAGGGGCATTGTACTTAATTATGGGCCTGATGAGGGATGAGTAAAGAGGCACAATGACCTCCCCTGATCTAGATGTGAACCCTTCATGATTAGGTGGGCTATATAAAATGTTTTTCTAACCACTTTGGCCACGTGGTTGTCAAATGAGAGATTACTATCAACTTGGGTCCCCAGGTCCCTAATTACTACTTCCGTACTTAATGGATTACCACCTATGTGGTAATTTGTGGGCACTTTGTTTTTGCCAAAGGGCATGACTATACACTTTTTGGCATTTAGCTTGAGGCCATGGCTCTGGCACCAGTTATCTGTTTCTATGAGGCCCTTTAGGAGGATGCTTGTGTTGGCTGGAGAGTCAATTATGGTGCCCAGTTTGCAGTCATCTGCGAACTTGGTCAGCCACTGTCCTTCCGTGTTGGCCTGTACCTCCGAGAAATATATACCGAGTGAGAGTTCCCAGGACTGAGCCTTGTGGGACGCCACTTGTAACTGGTTTGGAGTCTGCCATGGCTCCAGCAATTCTAATCATGTGGGTTCTGTCCTTGAGCCAGTTTGCAACCCATCTAGTGACATAGGGGTTTATATTTAAGCTGGTGAGCTTATCTATAATGCCTGAGTGGGGTATTGTATCGAAGGCTTTTGCGAGGTCCAGGTAGGCTGTTTGGACCACCTTCCCCTCATCAATGGCCTTGGTGACTGTTTCAAAGAAATTGACCAGGTTTAAGAGGCAGGATCTGCCCTTAACAAAGCCGAACTGGGTAGGATCCGGTGTCTGTAGGTCCCCGATATATTTATGAGGTCCATGATGATCCTTTCCATAGCTTTGCAGACCAAGCTAGTCAGGCTTATGGGGCGATAGTTTCCAGCTTCTATTGAGGCACCACCTTTGTGGAGAGGGACCACTGTTGCTGTATGCCACTCTTTGGGCACATATCCTGTAGTAAGGCTGAGATTGAACAGTAGTTTTATGTTTGGGTTTAGCTCCTCTTGAAGTTCATGTAGGACGCAGCCCGGGACACCATCTGGTCCCATTGATGCTGTGTTTTTTGCTTTGGAGAGGGCGCCTCTTACCTGAGCATCTGAGATGTCAGGGGGGCAGCACACTGTTGGGATAGATATTTGCCCTTTTGGTGGGGGGGGGGGAGAAGTTTGCGCTGAACCTGTCAGCTAGGATGTTGGCAATGTCTGTGGGTTCGGTGTATTTTTTGTCATTTTGGACTAATTCTGAGCATATCTGGGAATTCCCACCCAGGTTCCTGACATAACTAAAGAAAGCCCTGTGATTATCCTTAGTGTCCTGTGCAATTTTTCTCTCTAAGCTGGCCTTAGACGATTTTATGAGTGCCAGTAGTTTTTGCTAATACTGATCAGAGATGCCTTCCCTTTTTGGGATTTTGCTCTATCATGTAGTAGCTTCCTCCTTGCATAGTTTGTTTATGGCTGGGGTCCACCAGACAGGATGTCTGCCTTTGGAGGATTGGGTCTTGGTTTTATTTGGGATTGCATGATCTATGCATTCCTGAAGGTGTTCATAGAATGCATTTATAAAGGATTCTGTGGTCTGGGCCATATTTTCCACAGGCCCGGGGGCCTTGAAGGATTCCACCTCGGTTTTGAGTAGTGTGAAATTTGCTTTAGAGAAGTTTTTCACTGTGGTTTTCTGGGCAGGGGGTGGGGTCGGGATGTGAATATCCAGTGAGATTAGTTTATGGTCTGATCTTACCAATGAGGGATACACTTCTGGTCTGGAGCATAGAGTCCCCATGTTGGTGATGATCAGGTCCAGTATGTTTTCCCCTCTTGTGGGAGTGGTAATAAGTTGTTCCATAGCATTTGAGTTTATAAATTCTAGGAACCTTTGGGCTAGGGTGTTGGAGCTAGAGTAATGCTTCCAGTCTGTTTGGGTAGTTGAAGTCACCCAATATAATGGTGTTTGGAGAGCTTCATATTTTCCAGTGTTCTCAGGAAGGCCGAGTGGGGTTCCTGGGTTTGGGAGGGTGGTCTGTAGCAGGCTTTAAACTGGAAGGCAGTTTTACCCACTGTTAGTTGCACATGGATAGTCTCTGATGCTTCGTGCTGTGCCACCAACCTGGAGGTGTGGGTATCTTTGACGAATATTGATACACAACCCCTCCTTTTGTGGTTCGGTCCAAGTTTTGGGGCCGAAAAGCATGGTATGAGGTATAACCTGGTAGTGCTGGGGTGCTCTTGGGAGCCTTGAACCAGGTTTCTGTTACTGCACAGATATCGATGTTCTCCATGCTAAGGAGAGTTTCGAGTGCGTACATCTTGAGGTTTAGACTTCTGGCATTGAGTAACATTACTCTTAGTTTCTTATCCCTTGTGATACCTATGGAGGTGGGTTTGTCTTTTGAGCCTTGCCTAAAAAAGGCACTATGGGGGTGGCAAGAGCCTTTGCCAATATCTGAAAGCCCAGGGGTGACAGGTGCAAGCCATCCCTAGCGAAGCATTGTGGCTTGTCGAGCATGTTTTATTGTTCCTTAGTCGAGTCTGACTGTAACCTCCAGGACTACAGCACACCTTGTCTATTAATGACCCATGTCACTGTTGCAGTAGCTTAACGTAAATATATCCTACCCCCTGTGACTGGCCAGCTTTCTAAATTAAAGGGTGCCTTCCATGTGCTACAGCTGTCAACAGCTCAACCAAAGCTCCAGATAAAAACAATTGGAGAGTGAAAAGCTTTAGACCTATTTATATACCGAAGAGCACTCCTTCAGCTGGCTGAGTGGAACTGTCAGTCCGCTAGCGGTCATTGAAAGCTGGGCAGATAATTCCACTGTTGGGGGAAATTTTACTTCTATGAGGAAAACTTGTGTTTTCCTTACTAAAATATATGCTTTAGATAAGAATTGTATTTTTTACTGTCATTGCATTTCTAAGAGGGTATATGAGTAAATGCTTATGAGGAACATTTTGTGTGAAAGTTTCTATGTTTTTTTGAAAGAATTGTTTCTCAAGTTTTGTGTGTTTGTGTATTCGGGGAGGATATTGTGCCTGTGGGGAAAAGTCAGTGATTTACTTACTTCAGAGGTACTTGTTCTCCTTTGTATATTTTACCAACTCATCCATGCTATGCTACCCACGTTTGAAGACTCTTGGCTTACCAATGGAGCAGTCCTTGGTCTTCGATTTTATCTTCCCCTACCCAGAAAAAAATTTGTCAGGGAGTCTTTGGGTGTCAGTCTAGTTCTTGTTATGCCTCAGCTGCTGGTAGGGGGATCCTGCCGTGGCTGCTTGTTGATTCTCAGACCACTTATTCCCCCCAAGTCCTTCTGGTTAGCATATGCAGCCAACAGAGACTACGGGATAGCCATGTCCTCTGTGGCTATAGGGATGCCTTGGTGAGCAAGGGAAAATAACTCATGTTGGCCTCAGGGGAAGGGGTAAGTGAAGGTACTTCACTTAGTCAGAATAGGGAACCTAATTTTGGGGCTAGTATGACTGCTGAGAGTCTCTCCTTTTCCATGGAGTCAGCCAGGAAAGGGGATCATAGTGAGAGAACCTTAGAGTTTCATGTTTCTAATTCTATATGCAGAGAAGGATGAAAAACACTTGTAACATTCATAACTGCTTGCTACTGTCTTAGCCTATTGCCATTAGTGTGCAAAACTATTGCTAATATTCATAACTGCAGGAACAAAAAGAAGTGCAGAGCTCAAGGTGTGTGCGTGTGTGCGTGTGTGCGTGTGTGCGTGTGTGCGTGTGTGTGTGTGTGTGTGTGTGTGTGTGTGTGTGTGTGTGTGTGTGTGTGTGTGTGTGTGTGTGTGTGTGTGTGTGTCTTAGCCGCTACCCTATTATGGGTGCAGTAAGAAAAACATTATTAATATTTATAAACTGCTTGTTACCCCCCAGACTTACCATTTTGAAATATTACCATTAAGATGCAAAAACTATAATTCATTTTTATAACTGTGGGAACGAAAAAGTTGTCTGTCTTAGGATGAGTGCATTTTGCCTACCCCCTTTTCATGTGAGCCCTGTCTGGATAGTGGAAGGGAGAAATGGGCACAGCATGCCATGCATATGAGCTGCCGATGATTGTTGTCATAAATTAACAAAAATATAATTTCCATGCTATGTTTCAGCAGCTTCTAAAGCATCTGAAATTCATTTTCGTGATAATAAGCTGAGCTGAACCCTGTTATCTCCTTTTTCCCAAATATGTGTACCCTCAGAAGTAGACTCCTCATTCATTCTGAACATATACTGTATGACCCTGTGGTACCAAATCGTATGGAATGACACATTGCAGAACACCTGAAACGTAACTTTCAGTGCTTTTAAAAGTCACAAGGCTGTGCATAGAGCCTGTAAAAATAATACACATCAGGAATAGGAAATATATAAAACCTGGTTTTCTGTGCTTCTTCATGTGTCCCTCCTAGCAATGTGAAGTAAATGATGAATGTGTCAGCCTATTTTATTATATATTCATGCAAAGCCCTCCCCCCTGCTCTTTCTTACAGCTTTATGTCATGAATATTAATTAGGTTGCTGGAACAGTGTAGTGACATATTTTCCAGTAAGACAGGAAGTTGAGGTTACTGTAGCTTTTCCTTGAGATATATTTGGCTGATGTGTTGAAAACTACAGAAATACTTTATTTCTGTGGTGCTCAGACCTTCCAGGCAGTTGTTGTTTGATTTCCCTGAACACTTTGGAGCAACATGAATTTGGAGGTAACAACTGAGCAGATGAAAAATATTCTTTCTGTTACACTTGCCTTTTTTTGTTTTGTTTTTTCAAATCTGAGGCAGTAGGCCTTGTGTTAGTGAACAGTGTAGTTTGTGTTGCATGCTGTGGGTGGGATTGGGGGAAGGGATGGGAGGAAATGAAGAAGAAAGGAAAAATTGTGCTTTACAAGGAGCTGTAGTGGGAACAGGCTTATGTGAAAAATGTTTTATTTGTCTTTGTTCACTGACATGGACCACTGATCTTGCTAGAATATTTTCAGTCTTTGGCCAAATATCATATATACTTAAAAAAAAAAAAAAAAAAAAAACACAGACACGCATACACACACATATATGTATGTTCTGATTCCAAACATTAACCAGCAGCATACTCTTGTGTTTCTCAGCCTTGCAATTTGCATTGGAAAGGACAAAGCAAAGATGTTAAAACTGGAGGAAAGTGCCTTCAGTGGGAGTCAGCTTATAGTACAAGTTCACACATGGCAAGTTACATTGGCTATATACGTTTTTTCACTGAGGAAAATTAGGTTTACATTCTTTACTATGTACAAGGGAAAGTGTACAAAATCATATAATCGTACAAAAGAAAATATGCACGCATGAATTAATATACTTTGTTACAAGTTAAAGATTTTAACTCTAAAGGTGTTTCTTAGCCTGTATCTTGGAAACGTGCATTTATTTGGCTTCTCAAACAGGTTTTCTGCTTCTCAAAGAGTGTTTCTATTAAAGATTTTTTTAAATACTCTAGAATGCTGTTGCACTTAATTTCTTTTGGCAGGTGTTTTTTAAGAGCAAATCCTGTTCTTGAGATGGCTTTCCCTCCTATGGCTTGTTTGAATCAGGGCATAGAAAGAGTAAGCAAATTGTTGTACCTGTTTCTAAGTGTGCAGTTTTGGTTTCTCAGGAGTACTTTTCTTTTGAAAGGGGGACATCATCCTGTTGTAAGAATTTTGAATGTAAGTGGACCTTGTAGAAGAATAGCCATATCTGGTATCTGGTGCCAGTGCATTGCTGAAGTTATTCACAGTGGTATGCTCTGTGTCCAGCCAGGACCGCAAATTGTGTAGTTTTATTTCCAAGGATTGTAATTGTTGACAGATATAGACACAGTTCATGTGAGTATATAAGAACATAATATTATACAAATACCAGGAGCAGAAACAAAATTAAATTTGTTCATCTGATTGATTATATCCATCCATCACTTGCAGATCACTAAAGCCAATAACTCTGCTGGTGAAGCACTATTCTCTTGCACCACAGCCAAATTATGGAACTCCCTCCCACCCACAATTACCTCCGTACCATCATGCACCCACTTCAAAACTTTACTAAAAGCGCACCTAAAAACATGCTGGCTATGCCCTTGCAACTCCCACTCTAATATCACCCACCCCATCCAATCACTACCTTTCTTTCCACTCCACTAACTACCTTGGATTATAGCAAGCTCAGATGCTCATAAGCCTAGTACTTATTATACAGCAGGAACTTCTTATTGTAACATTTGTTAATGTCTGTTATGTACTTCACAGATAAAGATTCTAGTTGTCTACTGATGTACTATGTCCTTCATCTGTAAATATGTTGTAAGTAATTGCTATGTAAATTGCTAATCGCTATGTAATCCAATGCAACTACTGTCTGTTTATTTTAACTGTGGAGCTTTTCTCCCCGGGCCTCCGCTGAAAATGGACCTACGTCCAGTCGGACACTCCCGGTCTATAAATAAATAAATAATAAATAAGTAAATATCTCCTGCTATATAGCAAAAAAGTTCCAAGACAGATCTGTGATGTAGATTACTTCTCCTGAAGGGTGGCCTACTGTCAGTTATTGGGAGTATGTCTCATCCCTCTTAACAACTAAGTTCTGCTGGGTTCTGCTACCAACAAAGGTGTGCTTCTGCAAATGGCAAACTGGATCCTGTGGTACCTGCTATGTTGTAAGGAGTGGGCCAGATTACTTGTCCTGCAGTCTGGCCTTCCCACACCTGCTAGAATATATCCCCTCCCTCTCAGCAGCTCTCAGAGCTCTGCTGTATGTTGCCACCCCTGAAGCATTCCTCTGTGCACTGCAATGCAGTAGTGTCTGCCCTGCACAGTAACAGCATGTGCTCCATTAACAGTGCTCTATATGGATGTAACACTCAGTGCTTTTACTAGGTGTCATCTAAGTGGAAAGGTAGAGCCATCTCCCTCCTCCCTTGGATGGATGAGCCTGGTGCTGCTTAAATATGGGTCCCTCTGCTATAGGCAGGGCTTTATCCTTCTATGCCAAAGAGATAGTTTACTATGGTGGTTGATTCTGAGATCTCTTTAGAACGTGAGAATGAAAATCTTTTGAGAGCGAGGAATCTCAAGGGTTGGGGGTGCTACTTGAAATAAGATTGAATACAGTGGGATAGCAACCTTTTGAAAAATACTTTATACAACAAGCTAAATTGGTTAATTAGGTACTGTTAGTAAGAGAACACCAACTTATAGAATCTGGAGCCTAAAATAGTCCCTCTTAAAGTACATATTTAAGGCACTTTTAACACTTATGACCGGATCATTCTAATTTATGCAGAGAACTAGAAAAATTGTTGTACAAACTATATGGCCAAAGAGTAGTTAAGTCAACTTTGTATATATTTGTTAGCTGGTATTTTAAAGTGGAAGGAGATTTACTCATGCTATTTTAGGAGTTGGTACTCTTCTTTGTCTAATTTGTTATAAGATGTTGCAAAAATTGTTTGATTTCTGCAGTTTTAATGGTTATCAGACATTGAATAAGTTATAAATGTATTTTTAGCCAGTGGTATTGGTGATTTAATGCCTGCTTAAAGCTGCTTTGGGTTACTGTTAGCTGTACTCTGAATCTGTGGAAATGTCATTGGTTTGCACATTGAAGAAGGGTTTTACTACACATTTCTTAGTTTATTTGCCTTTGTTTCCAGATGTCTGACAATGTTTAGAGGTGAAATTGTAAATTGTTATGGGAATAAGAATTGAAGAACTGCATGGAATCATCTAAAGATGCAGAGGGAGGTCAGGATGAAGGCTGCAGCTCTCCAGGGTACAAGGTGCCAGGCAGTGTGACTGGCAGATGCCATTTTTGTGGGAGTGCAGTGCCAGCATAACTTGGAGTCGAGGGTTGTACTGGATTAGGGTGCTGCATCCAGATAAACCTAGCTATGATTCTCTAATGATGGATAAAGTATTGGTGGCCAATCCATTGCAGAGATCAGAGTAATTCTCAGCAAAAGAAGTTATTGTCATTCTTATCTTTAACTGGCTTTGGATGCTTTGGAATGTTTCCTGTTGTGCAGGTAATAAAAATTGACTGATTCCAGATTTATTTTGGACAGGTATAAGAATCATTCAGAGTCAAGTTATCATTTTTTTGGCTGTGTATTCTAATAACTAAAGATCTTAGTCAGGCTAGGTCATAGAGACCCATTTTAGGAAACAAAAAGGTATTACAACATGTCCTGTTTTCTTTTAAGTTAATAGTATGGTATTCACTTTGTTACATGTACTCTGACAATTTTGGTGGGCAGTTTTGAGAAGTTTCTTCTTTCAATAAATGTTCAAATGATGATGCTAACAATTTGTAGGCAGAAGGTCAGAATGCATATGGCCATGGTTAACTTCACATTCCATAAGAACTCTCCTTTTTCATGGAGCTGACCAGGAAAGGGGATCATAGTGAGAGAACATTTCCAGTTTCATGTTACTAATTCTGGGTTTTCTGGGATTTGCTGAGTAACCTTTTGATGCTTTTTCCTTGCCTTCTGTTTCCTCAGTCAGGAAAAGAGTTCTCTGTCTTTGTGATATGTATTCTTAGTCAGAAGCACAGGCATTACAGGGGGAGGGTTGTACCTCAGGAATTTCTTTCAAACTCTGAACGTTCTGGTTCTGAGGAAAGTTTGACATCAGATTTCACTCCTGAAAATGTATTCTTTTCAGAAGCCTGTTAAGAAGAAAGAGTTTTTTCAGTGGGAGCAGAATGAAATTCCTATAGCACAGCAGATGTATTATAATTTGTTACAGTTGGAAATGTCAAATTCTGTGGCCATTCCTCCTGTGTTGCTTGCTTTTTATTTTTCGCAGAGCTTCTAGCTTACCTGATAATCAACCTCCTGCTCCTGTGAAATGTGTTATATAGGGTACTAAAGACTCATAATCATTTGTTTTCAAATCCTAAACCAGACTTGGCTTCGATTTCTTTACCCAAAACTGCTTCTACAAAACAGCTTATAGCTACTAACCCCATCCCCCTGACAATAATGGGAAAGCAATGAATAAACTGGGGAAGAAAATGTATTACTTGCTTATTATTAGTTATTTGACATATGTTTACTGGGAAAGTCTGACTGGGTGGGTGCCCATTTTCAGTGGAGGCCTGGGGAGAAAAGCTCCAGAAACAATTAGCATATTACATTAGCTTACTACAGAGCAACAGTATATAATAATGGATAGCACATCATTTTTCAAATATTAGATGAAACATACTTGCACATTAATTACAGAAATTAGATATTACTAAGGCGAATATATACATATATATGTACTTAGTATACATATCTTATAGTACAGGGATGGGACAGGAGGGGAGTTGCAGGATACAATGTACTTAGTATACATATCTTATAGTACAGGGATGGGACAGGAGGGGAGTTACAGGATACAATGTACTTAGTATACATATCTTATAGTACAGGGTTGGGGCAGGAGGGGAGTTAGGTATACATATCTTATAGTACAGAGTTGGGACAGGAGGGAAGTTAGGTATACATATCTTAGAGTACAGGGATGGGACAGGAGGGGAGTTACAGGATACAATGGACTTAGTATACATATCTTATAGTACAGGGTTGGGGCAGGAGGGGAGTTAGGTATGCATATCTTATAGTACAGTGTTGGGAGAGGAGAGGAATTATAGTAGAGGGAAAGCAGGAGATAGAAACGTATATGTTTATTAAAAAAGTGTGGGGTATAGATAGAGAGGAAACAAAAAGGAGAAAGAAAAGTTAGGGGACTGTATAGTGATAATAGTAGTGTTAAGGTATCCATAAAAGAGGCGACAAATTATAAATTGTATAAAATATAATAGCAAGACAGAGGGTAATGCTGTTAAAGTTACAAATTAAGGAGCTATTTGATTAACCTGGTGTAGAACATGAGCACACCCATGTATTAGATAGTTTTTAAGAGAGACAGAGAGTACTTTGATGTTTAGGATGTTAAAACTGTTCTGTTCATAAGATGAATTTTTTACTTTTCTCTTTTGATAACTTGTAGAAATCAACAGTCAGTTGTCCTTCTGCTGAGGTAAACTATTCCTTGCATACCTTTGTTATATCTGCTTCTCAAGCTACTAAACACATTTTGTAGTATGCATATTTTATTTTATTTATTTTATTTAACATTTGTTGACCGGGAATGTCCGACTAGGTTCCACAGAGCCTGTTTTCAGCGGAGGCCCGGGGAGAAATGCTCCAGATGCATGTCTTTGCTATGATGTCCTTCCTGGTCTAGAGCTGCCTCTTTTGGTTCCGTATTGAGAAGCTTTGCTTGGCTTCATTCACAGACTCCTACAAAAGATGTTAAAACTGAAATTTTCATTTTTCCCTTGGGTGAGTAATTTTTGTTCCTCTCTTCAGCAGAGGTGGTGCTGAAAGGGGAACATAATACAAAGAGTGACTCAATTACTCAGCCCTCCTTTTTCAAATGAAATACAAATTTTCCCCTCTGCCTCAGCGCCCTTTTTCAACAATCCATTTAAGCAGCAAAAAGCTGGTGAACAGGATTTTAAAAAGCAGTGACAGGGATGCTCCAAAATTACAGGAAAAGCCTCAAAAGTCAATGTCAGTCCTCACAATCAGCTTGACTATTGGCCTCCTCAGGCCTTTCCCTTCTGGCAGCTTCTCTATCTCTCTCAGACTTCATTTTCCCTTGTGGCATCAGAACGTTACAATAAGATGGGTTCTGAAGGTAATGTGGCAGGGAATGGAAATCCCACCTTTCCTGGGGGATTCTTCCATGCAAAGTAAGCCAATTCCCTCTGTCTCTCTTCCTCCCATTCTACACCAGATGCTAACCCAGGAAGTTATACAACTTGTACCTGTCTGACTCTGACAAAAGCTTTTATTCAAGAATTTTTTTTTTTGGGTACCAAAAAGGGAAGGCTTCTGGAGACATGTACTGGACCTTTCCTTTCTAAATCTTTTTGTTAAGATTCCAAAGTTCAAAATGTTATCCCTTTAGTTCCTTCTTCCTGTAATTCCCCCTCTAGCTTTTCCATAAAAGCTAGATTTAAGGAACACTTGTCACATTCCCATTGGTGATCAGTTCACCCATATTTTTAAGGTTTGCTGCGCCTGGTTTAAATTATCAGATCTCTGTCCTACTCTTTGGAATTTCTATAGCACCAGAGGTATTCACAGTGTTTTGCTCCAGTCATTCTTTACTTTAGGCTTCAAAACATTCCCGACTTTCACATTTGGATAGTTGTCTTATCTTTACAGAATCTCTTTCCAGTTGTCAAGAGTCTTTACAAACTGTCCAGAAATTTCTACTTGGTATGGGTTTCCAAATCAACCTTCAGAAATCTTCTGAAATCCCCTCCAGCAGTATTGAATTCCTGTGATGTCTGTTGGGTTATGCTCTAGGGATAACCTTTCTTCCTACATGCAAAGTTGAGATGTTTCAGCAGTCATTCCAGAGTTTCTCCAATCAAAGCTATGCATCTGCAGGGGAAATTCTCAGGATGTTGAGATACATGGCATCAGGGTGTCATACTTTCTCTGGCCAGGCTGCACATACAGAAAATACAGCAGTACCTCAGATCAGCCTGGATATGGCATCTCAACCCTTTGTTCTGTCACATCCCATTTTTGCAGTGTGTAAAATAAAAGATCCTTTGGTGGACTGGCCATATCTCTTGTAGTTCAGGTCTGGCTCTGTCCTGACACCCATATAGTCTGTAAGCACAGATGGATCAGACTTTGCATGGGATACGGTTTCCAAAGCTGTAAAAGTGCAAGGTCTGTGGAATCCATTAGACAAACAGAAGCACATAATGTTAGAGAGATACTGACACTGATCAATGCTTTGAAAACCTTAAATCATTTGTGGGCCCCAAGACCTCTGCAAGTGTACACAGACCACATACATGAACAGACAAGAAGGCGTTAGGTCCTACCCTGTTTGCAGACTGGCTGTAACAGCCTGGGAGATGGCAACTCAGCTTGGTTTGACTGTGCAGGCTTCATGCATTCTGTCAGAGCGAAACATGATTGCAGGAAAAAGACAAAACCCCATAAAGATGGAAACTTCATTCTGGGATATTCCAATAATTGATTCAACCATGGATAACACTTCCTGTGTATCTACTTGAGTCCTTTCAGAACAAGACTTCTAGACAAATTCTGCTCCAGAACTTCTTGCAAACAGGTCTAGAAGACAGATAACTCTCCATTTCCATGGCAGACAATGTCTCTGTATAGTTTTCCATGCTTTCAAGTGACAATCGCATTTCTTCTGAAAATTCAGAAGGTCTCTCCAAAAATCATGATGGGACTCCCTTTTGGCCCAGGCAACAGTGGTTGTCCCTTCCTTTTCAGTATTACTAAGGGCAGTTACCATAAGCTTCCCCACACACTGGATTTATCCACACAAGACAGGGTTTGTTTGATACATCCCAGCTATATTAGCTAACTGCCTAGATGATAGAAAAAAGATGCCTAAAAGGAATTTAAAATCCTGAGTATCAGCAGCAGGTGCAAGTGGCAAATATTTTCTAGTTGGTAACAGTCCAAGAACCAGGATCCTCTTCAGAGCTGGTTGCCTATGGTTCTTGATTATTTGTTTACAGTCCTCTGGCCTCTCTTATTCCTTTATTAAGATGCATTTGTCAGACATTTCTGCTTGTCTGTCCTTTTGAATCCCCCCACTTTATAAGTTTGTTAAAGTTCAACATTTTTTGAAAAAGGTGTTGCATATATGTCCACCTAGGAAAGAGGTGACGCCTCCTTTAGATCTTTGTACTTAAAAAGCTTATTAGGCTGAATTGAGGTTTGTAATATGGAACACTCTTTTACGTGTTACGACATCTGCTAAGAGAGTACCTGAATTACAAAGGCTAATGGTAAGTCAACACTACCTTATTTTTCACAAGTACAGGATTTCTTTGAGAAGTAATCTTTTTTTTTATATCTAAAGTGGTCTGAGTCTGTTTAAGCTGAGCTATTATCTCCCTACTTTCCTGAACCCAACAATAAAGTAGAAAAGATGGATGTCCATAGACAGCTCAGACAGTACTGAGACAAATGCCCACCTTTGGGAAAGGTGATCAGCTGTTTATGTCCTGTAAAGGTAAGAAGAAAAGACAGCTGGCGTTAAAACTGACCGTTCCAGGTGGTTGTGTTATGCTATTGGTTTTTGTTACACTCACCATAATAAACCACTCCTAGGTGGGGTTAGGGCACAGTTCACAAGGGATTTGGCTTTTTGGTGGCTTTCTGGAAAGGGTTGGACTCAGACCTCTCAACCAATTGGGGACAACTTTCAACAGAATCAGGAACAAGTCAAGAAAAAAATCAGGGACAATCAGGGACACTTTTAAAATATTAGTGCTATTAACTTGAAACATTGACAGAATCAGAACATATGAATTAATACACATTTTCTGAAGTAAAAGAAGTCTATAACTCTTAATTATTGTCATTATTCATTAAGTGTAATTCACCACCTTTCCTCCAAAAGTCACTAGTTTTAGGAGGGAAAAGTCACTAGTTTTAGGAGGGATTAAGAGGGACAGAGCTAAAATTTGAGTCAAAATCAGGGACGTCCCTGAAAATCAGTGACATTTGAGAGGTAAGGTTGGACTCTAAGACGTATTACATAGCATTACAAATTGGTTTCATTTTCCAGGTCCAGAACAGGCTTGGCTTGGACCATGCACCAGAGGTTCTTGGGGTCATTGTTTATTGGCTTCCTCTCTTTTAGGATAGGCTACTACAGCAGTGATATATGCATTGAGCATAGAACAGTAGTGTAGGTAAACGTGCCATAACATCAGATGTTGTGTTAGATCAGCAGCTTCCGTTCTATCCAGCCCCCTTCTATGCTTGTGCTTTTTTTTTTTTTTTGTTTTGTTTGTTTGCTGGGCTGTGGATGTGTATTCACTTTGTACATAGTTTAATGTTGGGTTTGTTTGCTTGCGTTGTTTTGTCAGGAGTTTTGCCTCCCTGATGGGTAAAAATGCTGGTTTTTTGCTCCAACTGTCTTTCCATGGAGCTGTGCATAATCTCCTGATACTTTGAATATGTGTAAGGCACCCTTAGGTTTTATTTTTCACAGGAGGTAGGGCACATTAAAACTAGGCTACTGCAACAGTGCTCCCTTAGAATATCCACTGTTATGGTAATTTTACTTACATAACTGCACTTTTCTTTAAGTTCTTGAAAATTCATATTCGTTACTTTGGTAATGCTGTCATTCTTAGCCTCTGCTGTCTCTTTCTTCTTTTGCCTTTAATCTTTCCCACCATCAGTGCATTCTGTAGTGAATTGTGGGTTTGTGTCATGTGTCCAAAGTATATGAGTTTTAGCTTTACTATTTGACTGTGCAGTAAACAGTCTGGGTTGATTTCCTTAAAGTGTATTGTCATACTTTAAAAATAGTGCAGGTGAATTAAGTCCTACAATGTATCTTGCCCAGTCTTTTTTCATTTATTTCTTTAAGCTGTCTACTTGATAAAAAGCTTTGTAATTTTTGTTTCTGAAACAGCCCAAGTAAATGTAGTGTTTCCCTTGTTCATGTTACCACGGGAATCTTGAATGGACTTTAATGGACAGTTTCTGTGCCTGCACACATGTCCATTAAAGTCTATGGCTTTATTTCACTTTTTCCCAAATGTGATGTCACCGAGATCAGAAATCATCTTTCATTTTCAGTGATGTCAGCACAGGGAAACAATTTTAATGAGGACTACTTTAATGTACAGAAAATGTAAAATGTTATCCAGTCATGTGAAAATATTAATACGATCATAGGAGGTTACTAGGCTAACAGTCCTGGAACCTTTTTAAGCCTAGATATCCATGCCTGAATTTTCCCACTTGTCAATGCCCATGGGCTATAATGGCTTTGGTATATGCCTGTCCCTTAGGGCATCGACAAACTGTCCACTGTCCATAAGGGCCACAGCCACCAAGCCAGGGGTTAATTTGCAATTTCCTATCCATTGGTCCAAACTGCATGTAAATAGGGTTAGGGAAGGGCTCTGTTTACATGAATGGGGACTGTTTCAGAGAAGGGGCAATCTCTGAGATGTATAACTGTCCCTACAAGATGTTTTGTTTGTCACAGACAAGGTTTAGATCCTTAGATTGGGTAATTGTAGTGCTGTTTGTTTTGCAAATGTGTAGCAGATCCATCAGGGCTAGATCGAGAAAACATTGTAGGTTAGGCATAGATTGTCCCTGAATAGTCTGTAGGAGACAGAGTACAGGGACAGGGCTTTGAGGTGGTCCCCACTTTGGAAGGGGTGAAAAGGTAAAGTCACCAACTTTGACAGTATACTTTAAGTATTGACTAATTTGAACTTTTTGCAGTCCATGTAATTTTCTCCTAATGCTATAGTTAAGAAATATCGGTATGTTGTTACTGGGGGAAATTGCACCTTTAAATATACATACCATTGTTTTCAATGTGAAATCTTATCCAGATTTACTATACATTTTTATTAAAGATACATAAATCCTTTAGTTTTATTGTTGCAATCACCATCTGCAGAGGCCTTTGACCCCCCCCCCCCCCCTGAAAATACTGGTCATTAACCCACTCCTAAAACATTTGAGTTTTAACAAAATAAACTTTGGTAACTTGGCAACTGTTGTACTTGAAGCACATTTTAACATAGCTAATTACATCACATTCTTGTTAAAATGTTTTAAATGCATGCATATGTACAATTCAAGCAAAATTATGTGTGCTTCCAGGTGCCAGAAAGCTTTGAGGATGTCGCTATTGAGTTTTCAAAAGAGGAGTGGAAGATGTTGACCAAACAACAAAAAGAGCTGTACAAGGAAGTGATGGTACAGAACTATGAGAACATGATTTCACTAGGTAAGGGGATCTAACTAAATTTTTATTTAGATTTCTTTGCAGTGTAATATTGTCATAAATGGAGAATAATATGAACAGATGACAGAATAGTGATAAAATCTGAACACTTTCCAGAGGGTTCTTTTAGTCACATGATACTGCAGTGTCAGTTTGTACCACTACACAGGCTAAACACAATTCTCCTTTGAGGTGCGTCCTTATCTGAAAGGTGCACTTACCTGTAAGCATGGTGCTTTTACATGAGCTGAAATCTGTATCTGCACAAATCCAGCAGCTCCACAAAAAAATAAAAAAACAGAACTAAGGGCTTAAATTTCCACCAACATATAAAAAAAACTCATAGGAGGGACAGATAGGTTATCTCTAGAATAAGTTAAATAGCACAATACCCTTGTATTCTTCAATTTTAACTTTGATGATTGGATAGGTATCCTCAAATTATTTCCTGAACAAACTCTATTTGCCTTTCTAAAGACAGGGTTACAGTGTGGGGTGGGTGTTGGCAACACTCAAAGTGGTCTTTGAACTCCCTTGAGTTGTAATTCCTGTGATCATATGATACTATAAAATTGTAATGTTGTTGTGTCTTTCAGCTTTTCCCGGTTAGGGGTCGCCACAGCGGAGCTCCGGTCTGCTAATGATTGGTATTTGATTTTTACATGCCGAGTTACCAGCCCTGACGCACAACCTTCAACGAAGGTACGCCCATTCATGCATATCTCCACGCAGAAAACACTCTAGCTGAGAATCTAACAGGACAGCGTCTTACTGTGAGGTGACAACGCTACCGCAACACCACCACCGCGGGTATACTATAAAATTGTAATTGCAATCTGATTTGTTTCTTTTTCACATTTAATAACCAAGTACGTACACTGGTCTTGCTGACCCTTTTCAAGCATGACCTGAGCCGTGAATAAGTAGGGTCTATATTAGAACACCGAACGTTCAAAATTTCGAGTGTTCTAATATCGACCCGTTTTCAGCAAGCGCTGAAAATATCGAAGAAACAGAAAACCAAATTTTTTTCCTAGGAAAAGAATTCGGTTGCCCGTTTCTTTTGCTTTGGTATTTTCAGCGCTGTGGTGGAAAGTTACGGGTCGGATTCAGGTAAGTGTGCGATTGTGTGGATGTGAGGGTTAGGGCAGTTTAGGTGAGTTAGGGTTAGGGCGTGGGTGAGGTGACTGTGTGATAGTGATGGACCTTAGGGTTTGGGTTAAGGTAAGTGCATAGTTAGTAGTGTATGTATAGTTTAGTGTAGGGTCAGGTGTAAGAGTTTAGGTGTATGTGTGTGGATTGCTGTTTGATTGGTGTGCTTGTGTTGTGTGTATGTGTTTTGGAACAGCTAATTTTTTTCCCTAGGAAAAATTCACTGTTCTGAATGTTCGATGTTTTCAATTTTCATTTCATAGGGTTCGATATTAGAACACTCGACATTTTGAATGTTCGGTGTTCTAATACAGACCCAATAAATACAGCATTTGAGTGCAATGCAAAAACAATAGTAGACCCATATCTACAGTAAATAAGGAAACAGTTTACATATGAATGGACTGAAAAAAACTACTGCACATTAAACTTACAAAAAGAGAGCATAATTTTAGGCTGGCCTCAAGCATATTTACATGTATATGTCCCCCATAAGATAATATTAAGATACATGATTCCTAATATGAAATTTAAAAAAAAGGAAGGTGGGAATAGAGATGAAGCAACAGTTAATAGGCAGACAGGAAAGTAGTTAAAGAGTTAACTTTTAAGCATAATTGAAGAATGGAAAAAGGATGGGACTTCGAATATTTACCAACAGCTGCGCTCTGATAGAAGAATCTGTTTCTAAAATATTTCTTTCTTTCTGAAGATTAGAGATCTGTATTATATCAGTCTTGTCCACTTCTAACAGACTGTTTTCTAATTTTTGTCTTAGTTTATTCATAACTCCATGCATTAGTCACATGCTCAGTCTGTCAGTAATATGGAAAAAAGTCACACACTGACCATGGTTGACAGATATTTAGCTGACTGTGCAGCACTTATTAGGGTATGAAGTGGCAACATGTAGGGTATGGCTAATACCGTGACACAGTGAGGTCACACAAGGGTCAAAATGTCATGTTATGCAGGGCAAGCCAATGAGTACATAGTGACATGCAAATGAGGAGCTCCATGCAGCTTGGTTATATGATGTGTGCAAATGATGGCACCCAAAATGGTAGTCCGATTCAGAAAAATGTAAAACAGAGGTATGATGTGTGCAAATGATGGCACCCAAAATGGTAGTCCGATTCAGAAAAATATAAAACAGAGGCTTTCCACTGTGGTGTACACCTGTGTTTTTACATCCAGGATCTTGGAGTGCATGATGGTCATTTACCTGGATTAACAGCAACAATAGCTGAGTAGCAAGTGATAATGGCAGCTGTAGGAGCCAGTAAGGTTACACTTTGTGAGTGTCCATGCCAGTGCAGGAGGTACTGACAGTGCCTGATATAACCACCAGTCCACTGAGCAGCAGACTGGAGATGGTTTCCTTACGTTCAAGGAGACTTTAAGGGACCTTGTTGAACTGTAGTGCCCAGCAGTGGAAGGGAATGTAACTTTAATTCTTAGCCACTGGGACCTTTCCATGATCTACTGGGGGCGCATTAAGAATATTACAAGCATATGGAACCAGAAACAAGCGTGTCTTTGCAGCCGAAATAACGACACAAAGCTAGGACAAGGCTCACATAGCATCCAGTGGATCAGGTTGGAAACACCTTGTGTTTCAAAACCTGTAAAAGCACTAGAGAAGACAAGTTTAATAGTAACTTTAGTCACAGTTACAAAACGTGTATTGGTCTAGGGCTTTTGTTCTTAATAATGAATTGGACTTCATCAGAACAACTGAATAGTACCTGCAACATCTTTTAAATTACAGTCGATCATTAACAATGTAATGAGATATCGTCACATGCCTCTAACATTAAGTATTAAAGTGGCAATCTCTAGTAAAACGTGAGAACCGTATAAATGAAAAAAAACAGTGCAGCAATTACATTTCTGCAACCTCACTGAACACATTTGGTAAAACAATCCATTATAAAAAATCAGAACATGGAGTAATGTAATGTTATGGTCATCAAGAAAGGAAAACTGTTTACAAATGTAAATACCTAGTTGTGTGTAGCATTCTGCAACTAAGGAATTTGATATAGTAAACATTAATACTATGCAATGATCCACTAAAAATGTAAAACATAGGTAAGTGAAATAATAAAGTTGGCAATGAAAGTAAGTGAAACAATTCCTATAATGAGAAATGCCTCAGCCATCATTACAAGCATCAGCCTGACATATCCTGAGGCAGTGCACTAGCATTACTTTGCAGCATGTAGTGGAACACGTCTGATTTTCCAGGATTACAAGAAAACAACCAGCACCATGTGGGCATTTTGTGACATTCCCTTGTTTCCTTGAGGTCCTGGAAGCTGTCTATTGCACCAGATGGCCATCAAGACTCCTCCTGTCCCAGAGGGACTGCTACACATCAACAGGAAGGGTTTTCACACCCTTAATTACCAGGTGGTGTATAGTGCCCTAGGCATTATTTATAATGTGTCAATGTGCCACAGAGAAGGTTGCCATGATTTACACATCTGCCCTGTTTAACAGCGGTTCCTTTGATGGGATTTTCCATAGAATCATGCAGCTGGTAAATGCACACACTTGTTATATAGGTCAGTACACACAGATGGGTGGCATGTAGATAGGGTGCAGGCCACATAAAATGTATTGTTTAATTTATTTAACCTTTGTTGACTGAGTTAGTCCCATTAGGCTAGTGTCCTCTTTTCAGGGCAGACCTAAGGTGATATTTATATTACTAGGAAAATTTGGCCAGGGCATTGGGGAACTTGCCTTGCTCTTCTCAATAGGTGCCAGGGGATCTTTTACATACACGTGAGCTATGACCATTTCAAGCATGTGGGATCTTGGTTTAATGTCTCAGCCAAAGGATGGCACAGTCAGGAGTGCGGTGCCCCCTCATATTGCACTGAATTTTCAGCAGTCAATCCAGGTGGTGTATGAATAGAACACCAAAGGAAAGCGTGCTACCTGATGCACCACTCACACTGGTGTTTGTTGTATGTTACTGTGGTGTGTGAATAGAACACCAAAGGAGAGCATGCTACCTGATGCACCACTCACACTGGTGTTTGTTGTATGTTACCATGGTGTGTGAATAGAACACCAAGGGAGAGCATGCTACCTGATGCACCACTCACACTGGTGTTTGTTGTATGTTACCATGGTGTGTGAATAGAACACCAAAGGAGAGCATGCTACCTGATGCACCACTCACACTGATGTTTGTTGTATGTTACCATGGTGTGTGAATAGAACTCCAAGGGAGAGCATGCTACCTGATGCACCACTCACACTGATGTTTGTTGTATGTTACCATGGTGTGTGAATAGAACACCAAAGGAGAGCATGGTACCTGATGCACCACTCACACTGGTGTTTGTTGTACGTTACCGTGGAATGTGAATAGAACATCAAAGGAGAGCATGCTACCTGCTGCACCACTCACACTGGTGTTTGTTGTATGTTACCATGGTGTGTGAATAGAACACCAAAGGAGAGCATGCTACCTGATGCACTAGTCACACTGGTGTTTGTTGTATGTTACCATGGTGTGTGAATAGAACACCAAAGGAGAGCATGCTACCTGATGCACCACTCACACTGGTGTTTGTTGTATGTTACCATGGTGTGTGAATAGAACACCAAAGGAGAGCATGCTACCTGATGCATCACTCACACTGGTGTTTGTTGTATGTTACCATGGTGTGTGAATAGAACACCAAGGGAGAGCATGCTACCTGATGCATCACTCACACTGGTGTTTGTTGTATGTTACCATGGTGTGTGAATAGAGCACCAAAGGAGAGCATGCTACCTGATGCACACTCACACTGGTGTTTGTTGTATGTTACCATGGTGTGTGAATAGAGCACCAAAGGAGAGCATGCTACCTGATGCACACTCACACTGGTGTTTGTTGTATGTTACCATGGTGTGTGAATAGAACACCAAAGGAGAGCATGCTACCTGATGCACCACTCACACTGGTGTTTGTTGTATGTTACCATGGTGTGTGAATAGAACACCAAAGGAGAGCATGGTACCTGATGCACCACTCACACTGGTGTTTGTTGTATGTTACCATGGTGTGTGAATAGAACACCAAAGGAGAGCATGCTACCTGATGCACCACTCACACTGGTGTTTGTTGTATGTTACCATGGTGTGTGAATAGAGCACCAAAGGAGAGCATGCTACCTGATGCACACTCACACTGGTGTTTGTTGTATGTTACCATGGTGTGTGAATAGAACACCAAAGGAGAGCATGCTACCTGATGCACCACTCACACTGGTGTTTCTTGTATGTTACTGTGGAGTGTGAATAGAACAAAGGAGAGTGTGCTACCTGATGCACCACTCACACTGGTGTTTGTTGTATGTTACTGTGGAGTGTGAATAGAACACCAAAGGAGAGCATGGTACCTGATGCACCACTCACACTGGTGTTTGTTGTATGTTACCGTGGAGTGTGAATAGAACACCAAAGGAGAGCATGGTACCTGATGCACCACTCACACTGGTGTTTGTTGTATGTTACTGTGGTGTGTGAATAGAACACCAAAGGAGAGCATGCTACCTGATGCACCACTCACACTGGTGTTTGTTGTATGTTACCGTGGAGTGTGAATAGAACACCAAGGGAGAGCATGCTACCTGATGCACCACTCACACTGGTGTTTGTTGTATGTTACCATGGTGTGTGAATAGAACACCAAAGGAGAGCATGGTACCTGATGCACCACTCACACTGGTGTTTGTTGTACGTTACCGTGGAGTGTGAATAGAACATCAAAGGAGAGCATGGTACCTGATACACCACTCACACTGGTGTTTGTTGTATGTTACCATGGTGTGTGAATAGAACACCAAAGGAGAGCATGCTACCTGATGCAGTACTCACACTGGTGTTTGTTGTATGTTACCATGGTGTGTGAATAGAACACCAAAGGAGAGCATGGTACCTGATGCACCACTCACACTGGTGTTTGTTGTATGTTACCGTGGAGTGTGAATAGAACATCAAAGGAGAGCATGCTACCTGATGCACCACTCACACTGGTTTGTTGTATGTTACCATGGTGTGTGAATAGAACACCAAAGGAGAGCATGGTACCTGATGCACCACACACACTGGTGTTTGTTGTATGTTA
>NC_056732.1:1871871540-1872107180 GCF_019279795.1 Protopterus annectens
TATATATATATATATTCTGCTCTACATCCTATCTCTTCAATTCTATAGCTTGCAAAATAGGTTTAATACATATCTTGTCATTCAAACCCCTACCTATAGTAGCCCACATCCTAATAATCCGTCAGAGTTTTGATGTTTCTATTCTATTTCTAACTTTACCTCCCTGTTCACTGGGTACAGTGTTCTCAGTCAACATAAATCTAAAGGAATGTATGAGACTGTGCTGCATAACATGTTTAGCTAGTGCACTTGTTTCCATTGTCTACTAATGTTATACACATGCTCTCTGATAAGGTCCCTGAGCTTTCTGTCCATTTTACCAACATAAAAGGACATACATACCTGGCAGAAAGCCAGGTAGACCACATGCATAGAATCACAACTGGCTTGTATATTATTCAGTTCCATCATTCTACCTGTGTCCGGGTGTAAAAACCTGTTGCTGGTATCAATCAGATGGCAGAAGTTTCATTTGTAACCGGGCAGAGTGCCTACAACACTCAAAGTCATCTCAGTACTGCTGTCCAACATCAGATAACACAGCATCCTTTTAAGTGATTTTTTATTTCTGAAAGCAAATCTTGGTCTATCTCCCACTATAGACTTAATGTGTTCATCCAAACATGGGGCACGCCAATTCCTGTCAAAAATATTGTGCAACTGTTTAATATTACTGGAATACATGAGGGATACTCTCATTTTATTATTGTGAGTTTCATTTCTGTTGCCCCTTACCTGCTTCTCAGAAAAGTAAGTTTTCCCTTGCACCCCCCCCCCCCGCATCATTGGTGTCTGAGATAGAACTTCATCCATTTCCTTAGGATTAATAACCACATAATTTAAAATTATCACTCAGGCATGTCAATTCTTGATGAAAATCTTCATTCTTGGAATTCAGTCTAGATGCCCATAGGCCCTGTCCTATCACATTTTTAAATATGTGTGCCAGATGCATACTCTGCCTCTACACATATATATTTCTGACATATTTCTTTCTATATATCTGAGTGTTAAACTCCCCTTCTGTTTCTAATTATCCTAACATCTAAAAATTCTATTCCATTGAGGGAGCTGCAACATGTAAACTTTAAGAAACAGTGCTGTTATTCATGTGTTGATGTATGACTCAAAGGACTTTTCACCTTTCCAAATTAAAAACAAATCATCCATGAACCTCCAGTAAAACACCAGGTGTCCATGGAATCTTTCATTCAATAGGTGTTGCTTCTACCAGCTTGCCATAATGATGTTGGCGTAGCTATTGGCACACGACGTGCCCATAGCTACGCCATCCATCTGCCAATAAATATTCTGCTCAAACATGAAGGCATTGTTTTCTAATATAACCTCCATAAACATACACCACAAGTCTATAAATTTCACTTCATAATTCCCATCATCCACTAGATATTCCCTTAATAGTTCTACACCTATGTCATCCAGTATTGTTGTAAAAAGCGACTGTACATCAAACGTGGCTAGTCCATAATCTGTATCTCATGTTCCAGGTTGAACTGAAATAAATCATTTAAAAAATGTTCAAAATCCCTCAATATATACATATTCCTGTCTAAATAGGTGTTAAGTATCTTTCAAAGTAGAGGGAGAGTGGTTCAGTGCACCACCCTCTACCTGCAACTATTGGCCTCATGGGTGGACATGTAGGTTGCTTGTGAACTTTAGGAAGCCCTTGTATTATAGGAATAACTGGTGATTCTACAACAAAATAATTAAACAATTCAAACTAATCATGCGACAAAGAAGGCAGTCATATAGCACATCATATATTCTTTTGACCATATTATCAATACGTGTTTTATCTATTCATTCGTATACACTGTCATCACTCAACATTTGTAACATCGTGTTACAGTAAAACTTATGGTCCATAACAACAGTAAGTCCCCCTTTGTCAGCAGGTCTAATGTAAATAGAAGTGTCTTTTTGTAGGGCTTCCACAGCTAACCTTTCATTTTTACTTAAGTTATAAAAAAACATTTACTTCTAGTTCTGTTATTAAGCATATCATATATTTCCTGCCCACACAACTTTTCAAAGGTTTCCACTACAGCAGGGACATATGTACTTTTCTTCCGGAAGGTCACAGCCTTCCTAGTTACATCTGTGTAGTTATATAAACAGCACAAAGTATTCAAGAACATGAAGCAGACCTTATTACATAGTAGAAGAGACGTGTATGTAGTTTACAGAGGGAGATGAAGAAAACTAAGATTTAAATGGATGCCCCAGCTGCCTGAGTTGGTGGTAGCTCAGGTGGATGTAAATGATCCCATGGCATCTTAAAATAAAATACACATTTTGGACTGCATCTCCTCTGAATTATTTGCACATAGTCTACAACTCCTTGGTTTAAGTACATGGGTGGGTGGTGTCTTTTCTAACCATTATTATCAAAGCAGTGGCATCGGCCATTTTCAGAAGTGTGCTATCTAAGGGCAGTTTGAAATTTGTCAGGAAAAGCGATGTACCTTATTTCCTGCAGTTTACTCCAGTGTGTTGGAGCAGGCTTTTTCAGATGTAGATAGGGTGTACTCTAGGATGATTAGACGACTTATTGTAATTCCTCAGATGTTGTTTCCCTAAATTGCAGTAGTTCGGTAAGTTGTCTACAACTGGAAGTGTTTAGTAGTGCAAAGGGGAATATATTCAAAGGTGACTGTCTTCTACTGGAAGACAATTTGAATTGAGGATTATAAAATGGTGGTGTTAAAATCTGAGGTTTGAGGTGTATAAACCTTACTTATTTTGTTATTGCATATTAAGGTTTTGCTTAGAGTTGAGTGCAAAGAGGGCGGGGGTGTATTCCAACCTTGACAGTAAGACTTAATTATTGCTAGTCTCCCTTCCCTTGTAAGGAAGTGGAAGTTTTAGCAGGCTTTCTTAAGTTGTGCTAGCACCTTTTGTGCCTGCAATTCAGCATGTGGTAGAAAGGAGTGTGTTTGGTCTAGACGTAGCTCAGATGTTGCAGTTGTGAAACAGCTGGCAGAGCTTGACCTTCAGAATCAGCCATGTGTAGGGTGACACATTGTTGAATCATTTAGTTGCTGACTGTAGCATTAATGTAATTTTTTTTGTTGTTGTTGAATATGAGACTGATGTCAAAGAAAACAAAAAGTGCCAGACTAACATTAGGTCATTTTTGAGAAGGGCGTTATGTCCTCATCTGTTGTGATTGTGAAGGCATCGACATAAAGAATACAGTTTATCGTGGTGGCAGTCTGGGGGAGATCATTGATACGCGTGAAAAGAGTAGAAGGTTAAGTACCCAACCTTAGGGTATTGATTTGCCCTGATCTAATGGCAGTGGTGTCATTTTTTGTATTTGTAATGCTGAAAGACCTCCTCTGTGAAGCAGTTTTCGAACCATCAGGAGATCTCTTTACAGAATCATTACATTTGCACTGCTATTTACTATATTTTGGCCTAAAACCATTCTGCTTCTCAAAGTATGTCACATTTTGTAAGGAATTCAAAAATTAGTTTCTGTACAGTTTTCTCAAGGGTTATTTCCATAAGTTCTATGTTTGCTATTGGCTGAAAGTCTTCAGGTACAATGGTTTCTGTTAGTTTAGGGAGGGGGTGGCTGAAGCTAGATTGAAGAGGTGTAGTGCATCTTTGATAATGAGTGTTAGATTAAATATCTGTGTAAGTGGACCTGCAATTAGATATCAGCCCATGTAAAGTAACTGTGGGTGAATGCTGACTAAGATACTAATGCAGCGTGGTGTTTTCGCCAGATGTTATTTTGCTTTTTTTTTATAGTTATAGCTCTGAAATAAAATTGTGAGTACTCTAAATGTTTATGTAATGGGGTATTTAGGTGGGCGGAATGATATCCGTGTATTTGTTGGTATGATTTAGGAGGATTACTTCTGTTGTATTTGATGGCTTCTACAGTTTCAGGGGGCAAACATTTTGGTGTTTTTAGAGATACTGAGTATTGGTTGGTTAGCTATTGTTTTTATGTTGGTCCAGAGTAATTTGGGGTTACCTATTGAGTATACTTCTTGGGTTCTGTAGAATTCTGCTTTTGCTGCATTAGTGCTAGTCCTTGTTGTTTTATGGAAGTCTTTATAAAAAAAAAACAAGTTTATTGGCACTCAGAGGATCTTTCTTCCAGGTAAGCCAGACCTTGTATCCTTTTTACATATTGTGTCAATTACATACGTTAACCATCAGACCTTGTCGGATTCGAGTCTCCTAGTAATGAGAGGGTATAGTTTCACTTAGTGGCACTCAGAATATATAGTGCTAATTGAACCCAATTTTATTTACATAAGGGTGCCCACTTTGTCTTGGTTAGTTCAAAGAGCACAGCATTTTCTGATTTGTTTGAAATGTTTCTTGTGATAATGTATTTTGGTGGATTTAATTTCTTTTTAATTTTCAGGTTGAAATTATGGAGTTGTGACCACTAAGATGGTTAGGTATTATGTCTGTATAGAAGCACAAGTGGAGAATGTTGAGGGCATTGTCTGGTATTGAAAGTTTATTGACTGAGGTATGGTGTCTAGTAAAGTTATTTATCAGTTGAGAGATTTTTAGGCAGGATATGCGACATAGCTTTGATTGTAGCAGTACATGGTAGTCAAGATTGATGCCCCTGAGTATTATATTTTTTTTATATCTAGCAATAGTGGTGTTATCCTGTAGAACCTGTTGAAAAAGTATGGCAGATGGAGGGATATATAGGGTGCCTATGCAGGTTTTTGTGTGTTCTGATAGTGTGATCTAAACAAGTATCCAGTTAGGGCTATGTGAATTACTAGAATTATTTCACCATTTTAGGTTGAGGTTAATGTTCATAGGTTCATAGGTTCGTAGGTTCATACTAGGCTATCTGCCCTAGGGCATTTATAAGCCTAGCCAGAATGTGTTTGGCTTTCGCCACCCATTTTAAATTTATTTTGCTGTGCCCTTTTTCGAGGTTAGTATACTGTACCTCTGTCTAACAGTGACACAGAAGTGATACCCGGGGTAAACCTACGATCTCCCATCCACTCATCAAGATTCCTCTTGAAGAGAGTCAATGAGGGACTCTGCCTAACCTGGACTGGGATTTTATTCCAGAGTGAAGGGAGCCTCTGGGTTATGAATCTGTCCCTCCAGCATGTCCTATTTATTTCAGTGCTGAGGTTCAAGTCTCTCGAGCGCGTAGCTCGATGGTTTTTGGATTTTCTGAGGTGCAGCATGTCCATTAATTCCGGGTTGGACATGGCTTTATACGTCAGGCACAGATCGCCTCTGAACAGGCGGTATGCCACTGAGTAGAGCTGGAGTTTCTTTAACCGGGGAGCATATGGCATCTGTTTGAGCCCTTTGATCCTCTTGGTGAGGTACTTTTGGGGTCTTTCCAGTTGCTGCAGGTGTCTGGTAAGGTACATCCCAAAAGGGGCACTGTACTCAATTATGGACCTGATGAGGGATGAGTAAAGAGGCACGATGACCTCCCCTGATCTAGATGTGAATCCCTTCATGATTAGGTGGGCTATATAAAATGTTTTTCTAACCACTTTGGCCACGTGGTTGTCAAATGAGAGATTGCTATCAACTTGGGTCCCCAGGTCCCTAATTACTTATTCTGTACTTAATGGATTACCACCTATGTGGTAATTTGTGGGCACTTTGTTTTTGCCAAAGGGGATGACTATACACTTTTTGGCATTTAGCTTGAGGCCATGGCTTTGGCACCAGTTGTCTGTTTCTATGAGACCCTTTTGGAGGATGCTTGTGTCGGCTGGAGAGTCGATTATGGCGCCCAGTTTGCAGTCATCTGCGAACTTGGTCAGCCACAGTCCTTCTGTGTTGGCCTGTACCTCGGAGAAATATATACCGAACAAGAGAGGTCCCAGGACTGAGCCTTGTGGGACACCACTTGTAACTGGTTTGGAGTCTGACATGGCTCCAGCAATTCTAACCATGTGGGTTCTGTCCTTGAGCCAGTTTGCAATCCATCTAGTGACATAGGGGTTTATATTTAAGCTGGTGAGCTTATCTATAATGCCCGAGTGGGGTATTGTATCGAAGGCTTTTGCAAGGTCCAGGTAGGCTGTGTGGACCACCTTCCCCTCGTCAATGGCCTTGGTGACTGTTTCAAAGAAATCAACCAGGTTTAAGAGGCAGGATCTGCCCTTAACAAAGCCAAACTGGGTAGGATCCAGTGTTTGTAGGTCCCCAATATCTTTATTTATGAGGTCCATGATGATCCTTTCCATAGCTTTGCAGACCAAGGTAGTCAGGCTTATGGGGCGATAGTTTCCAGGATCCGTTGAGTTGATCTGTTAAGTTCTTTATTGACTAGTCTAAGCATCCTCCCCACTAGCCTTAGTTCTCCGTGATTATCTTGGGAGGTTTCTTAATTATTAACTATAATTGGAAGTTTGTAGGAGTCAACAGCAGCAAAAATCACTAGGTACAGATACACAGATTCCGTTAAGGTAGCAGAAACAGTCAGAAGTAAAACAAAAACATGCAGAGAAATCCGGGAGCATTGCTTAAAACCGTAAAAAACTTTAATTGTACAAACAGGTAAGCACTTTTACATCTCAAGGGATGCTTCATCACACCATAAAAGGTTGCAGAAACACACTGTTGGTAAGAGCTTTCACATCTCTCTTCGTGAACGTCTACATGGACATCTTTGTGAAATTCATAAATTAGATAGAAATAATGCACTAGCTAAGCATATTTCCTGCCAAGGTTCTGGTCATAATTTTGCTTTTTTAATGCTGCATTTGATCTCAGCGAGTATGAGAATAGAAGATCTTACTAATAAAATAGGAATGTGAACTGGGATGGATTGTTTTGCTTCAAGCAGATAGGGGTTATGGTCTGAATGATACTGTACCTTTAAAACCACATCTGAAGTCCTGTGACCTGTTTAAACAACTTTGGCAGTTACTTTGTTTCAGATTGTGACAGGTTTGTAGGAGTTCTCTTTTAAGCCGTGATTCAGAGACTTGTAGGATAGTATGGTTCTACTAATGTAGCCATACCTCTGTTGTTAACACTGCTTGTATTTATAATTATATTTTTATTTGGAGTGCTCCTGTGTTTAGTTGGATGTCGGGATCAAGTATCAGTATAGCGAATGTTAGCTGGTTAGGACTAACATGCTTATTGAAGAGAAAATAGATGATTTACTGAAAGATGCTTTCTGAGTACCAGCACAGTAAGGAACTTATGTGCACACATGAGGTCTGTGTTGGAGTCCACCATGGTAGTAGTACTTTGAGATTTGCTAGTGGATATTATAGCAATAACCCACGCCTGGGTGTGGGTAATGCTGGATTTACCCATGGTTGGCGTGAACAAAGACAACCGTGGGTAAATACAGCATTACCCACACCCAGAAGTGGGTTATTGCTATTATACCATGACATTATTTAAGAAAAGAAACTATTACTTTTCTTAAATAATGGCATAGTATAATGCCTGTTTACTGCCCTTCCGCAGATGTCTGGCATCCGCGTCAGTTCTGATGTACTGCGCGCCTGCGCAGTACATCAGAGCTGTGGGCAAAAGCAATGGAGAAAGCAAGATCTCCGTTGCTTTTTTTTTTTACTGTTTCGCTATGTTAAATGGGTTTAACATAGCGAGACAGCTTTAAAATAAGCAACGGAGATGTCCGTTGCTTATTTTAAAACTGTCTCACTATGTTAAACCCATTTAACATAGCGAAACAGTAAAAAAAGCAACGGAGATCTTGCTTTCTCCGTTGCTTTTTTTTTTAAAACCTGTCTCGCTATGTTAAATGGGTTTAGCATAGCGAGACAGCTTTAAAATAAGCAACGGAGATCTCCGTTGCTTATTTTAAGCTGTCTCGCTATGTTAAACCCATTTAACATAGTGAGACAGTGTTTTAAAAGTAGAGTTATACTAATGGAAAAAAGTCCAGGCGACCGGACCTTTTTCCATTTGTATAACTCGATTTACAATAATGCGCTGGCCAATCAGCGTGCACATTTTGGGGGGGTCATGGTATAATATTACATTAGATAGAATTAAGCACCACATTAGTGGTATCATTTCTCTCGTACATAATTTGTGGTTTAGTATGCTTTTCCTTTACTAAGTCCCAGTTATAGTTTTGGTGGTTAAACTATTTTGATGCCTTTGAATTCTTACCTGTGGGTAATGTAATAGTGTAAAGTCTGTGGGAAGTGATGTGAGTCAGGAAGAATGGGTTTACAAAGTTTACAGGTAGCAAGATTTGTCGTGGTGTAGATCCAAAGGAAGTGACTGGAAGTCTCCTGGATTTCTGGGTGTGGTTAGAAAGTGTAATGGTAATTAATTTGGGAGTGGGTGACAATAGGGTTAGGGTAGGGTAGGGGGAGTGAAGTGAAGCCAAGTACAACCTGGTTTCTCCCCAGGTTGTCCAAATCCAATAAAAAGGGTTTTGTCATGAGCCTGCTGTAGGCAGAACTCACAGAGCATCGGTGAGGAAAACTGCCTGAGACCACTTTCCTCTGGGCCAGTTGCATAAGGTCTTTAAGTCATATAGTACATGTAGGTATTTTGCCTATATGAAGGGGGCAGTAGCTCCCATCTTCTTGTTAAACCCAGTAGGGTTAAATCCAAGCAGGATACTTGGGATAGCTAGGATCTACAAAAACTATTGTGCCAAAGGTAGATAATGTTAAAAGAAGAGGTAGAACATTTGTTACAACAGTCCCTAGTGCTCTTTTGTTAACAAAACCAATAGTGTTAAGAATTAAGAATAATAAATGCCGATAGCTTTTAGGTTGTATATTTCTTATCTCATTTAACTCATGAACCTGTATGCCAGGACAAAACAGCCACACATTTTGTGAAGTTCAGGTGATTGAGCATTGGGAAGTTTGCCTTTTTATGTTATTTGGAAGGATTATGTTGTGGTAGTTGATACATGGTGGCCAGACAAGTGCTTGTTGTCTGTGAATGCCCTTAGGTCTGTGGTAATGGCATGTACTTTTAGGACGGTATTATTTTATTAATGTCGATGATACAAGTATTTTTGTCTCCTAAACCGTACTGTGCTCCATTATTTATTTATTTATTCATTCATTCATTCATTCATTCATTCATTCATTCATTCATTTTTGAGCTTTAAACCATTGTCTTGACACCAGGAATTAGTTTGGTTTCTATCCTCCTCCTATTGGAGAGAAAGTTTGAGTGCATGATGTTTACAGTTAACAAAGTTTGTCAGCTAGAGATCTTTGATACCAACCTAGACATCAGAGAAGTTTTTGATGAAAAGTTGTAGACCTAGTATAGAACCCTATGATATGTTATTGGTGACACGCCTTTTAGATGAAAGTATGCCACTGGCCTTCACCGTGGATTATGTCTGTGAACCAGTTAGCTATCTAGAAGGTTACCTAGGTGTTGATAGTGAAGTTTATTTGTAGCATCAGAATGTGGGTTGGTGTCAGTGACCTTTTCCATGTCAAGGTAGGTAGCGTACACCCATTGACTGTTATTCAGTGTTTTGGGTATCCTCTCATAGTCTGCCAAGTTCACTGAACTGCATCTGCTTTCACAAAGTTGAACTGTTTGGGGATGAGGGATTATGAGCTCTTTTATAATAAATTCCATTACTTTACAAATGATGCTGGTAAGTTAATAAGTTGTTAAAAACGTTTATGAAGGGGTCAGTACAGCTTGCTCAGAGCTGACCAGATACCATGCAGCAAATGTGTTTTTTTTTTTATTTTGGAGAGCAGGTTTAAGGCATACTGTGAAGTAATTTTGAGGTTGGCAAAAATTAGCCAGAAATGGTGGATAAGTGAGAGGGCAGAATGGGAATAACTTGGAACTAAATTTGTCTGTGAGTTTATTAGCAATATATTCCAGATCTGAAAAGTAGTATTGCTAGAAATCAGCTTAATGAAGTACTGAGTATTACTTCAGCCAGTTGACATAATGGTTAAGGTCTTCGCCTCCCATGCACAATGTACAAGGTTCGATACTGACCTCTGACCCATGCCTGTTTGGAGTTTGCAGGTTCTCCCTGTATCTCCATGGGGTTTTTCCCATGTCCAAAAACATGCTAAGTGTTTCCATCTCAAACTCACCAATGAATGGAGCTGTGGGCAACAGCACAAACTCTACATGGTGCCCTATAGATGAAGAGTTGTACAGACCAACCACTCTGGGCATCGGCTGTGGTGCATAGTATCCTCAAGATAGGAGAACACATCAGACTGTGTGCCATGGCAGGGCTAGCCATTCGACAGTGTAAAATATGGCTTTAGGTGATTTGGTCATGTTGACTAATGTCACCAAAATGGGCATGGGTAGCTATCGGTGATAAGTGGGTTGAGGACCAGACCTACTCTGACCCACTCCAGGGACCCTTACTAATGGTGGGAGGAGTATATGTGCCCTTATTGGACAGTATGTGCTCACCATAAAGCCCAGCAGCCCTAGGTCAATAAGCTACTGGCCAGCCGGTGTGTAGTTGCCCAGCCTGGGTTACCTGGAATAGCTTTGTTGAGTGAAAGCTGGACATAAAACCAACCAACCTGCCAAACATGAACTGAGAATTGCTACACTTAATATAGGTTCACTGACTGGATGCAGATTGGAAGTGGATGACATGATGATACGGAAAAGGTTGGACATCCTATGTATCCAAGAAATGGAAGGGCAGTTCAGCAAAGCCAGTTGGCTTGGGATCCAGACTCTACTACTCAGGTGGGAGACTGGCTAGAAATGGTGTAGGAATTGTAGTGAGAGTGAGGCTTCAGGTATTGAGGAATACTGCCCTATCATTACATTTGAGTCTGATTGCCATGGCAGTATTCATAATCTCAGCCTATGCCCCACTGCAGGATTGTGATAGTGAGGAAAAGGGTCCCAGGAAAGATCCCTGAGGAACACCACTAGTGACAGGTCTGCTGTCAGAGGTGGAAGCACCTTTTTTGACCTTGTGAGTCCTATTGGTGAGCCAGTTAGCCCACCCACCCAATGACATAGGAATTTACGAATAACAGAAATGCTCTGAAGAATAATTGTGTCCAAATTTATTGAAGTGCTTTTTGTTCAAGTACCATACAGAACTTCCAACCAAATGGTGTCGAAGTGCTGAAGTAAAACCAAGTAACAAATAGTAGCACAACGTTGCGAGTCCACAGATACGATTTATTAATACAAAATACACAAGTTAGTTAAGCGCTTTCATCAAATAGTATGAAGTCATACTATTTGATGAAAGCGCTTTACTGACTTGTGTATTTTGTATTAATAAATCGTATCTGTGGACTCGCAACATTGTGCTGCTATTTGTTACCATACAGAACTTCATCAGAATAAACTGATGTATAGTACAAAGTTTCTTTTATAGTAATTCAAACTTATTATGTGGTGTGTTTTTCACTTATTATCAAGCTCAGCTTCTTAATTGCATTTAATTGCTTAAGTTAGACTTAACCATATGCATTCTGAATCTTTATTGCATTTAGTTGTTCCTAAAAAGACCTATAAGTAAGTGCACAGGTTTAAAAATGTGCTAGTTTAAAGTGACAGTGTACACATTTACTGAAGAATAGTGACAACATTTAAAACAACATGCATTCCTTGTTAAAATATTCCTTAAAAACTTAAGTTTGGCCTATTTATCTTGGCAAACTTTTGGCATTCAGTCTGATTTGCCATATCAGCTCTAGTTTCTACAACCACAAAGAAAAAGGACCCCCCGTGTTACCATTGTTCTCAAATTCTATTATGTGCTTAGCCAGGGCATTTTCTATTCTAGCCCTATTGATACTGTATATATGTTCGTGTAGTCGCTCTTTTAATTTCCTATCAGTCTTCCTGACATAGAATGCTGGGCATTGTTGGCATTGGGCCAAGTAAACTACTAGTTTAGAATTACAGTTAAATTTCTTGTTTACCTTATATTTTTGTTGTCTAACCATGAATGTTTGACCCACATGTATGTGTTTACAGTAGGGGCAACATTCATATCTTAACATACCTTGTCACCTAGCCTTAGTCCTTTTTGTGTGCTCCAAAAGACTTTTTAAGTTGTGTCCTCTTTTAAAACTTACCTGTGGGTGTTCACCTATTCTTGTACAAAACTGGGGTTCACCCATTATTAGAGACCAATTTTTACATAAGAGTTCTCTTATACTGTATGCATCCATACTAAATGGTTTTATAAAACTGACCGTGTAGTTATTAGAAAAATTACTTTCAGTTCTTAAACTTCTCCCATGAGGTTCCTCTGAAGTGGGCTCTAGAGGTGTTTCAGGTAGTTTCCTGTTAAGGAGTGGTTGATACACTCTCCTATTTCTCTTGGTCTTCACCTTGTCTTGTATACCTAAAGTAGAGAATATGGGTAGCCTCTTTTAAGGAACATTTTCCTTAAAACTTCACATTCTAATAAAAAATGTCTGTAAATTGACCATCCTTGCAGCCCTCACTAGTTGGCTCTTAATGACTGACTTCTTCTGGTGGAAAGGATGTGAACTGGAAAAATGTAGGAAGGCATTTGAATAAGTTGCTTTCCTATAAATCTTTGCTTTATATCTTTTAGGTTTCTATCTTTTTCCAGTTCTATGTCTAAGTAAGCCATTTTGTCATTATGGAAGTTGTATGTAAACTGGAGAAAGCTAGTAGTGCTATTAAAATAGTTAACCAGTTCTTCAGCTATAATTCTATCACCTTTAATGATCAAGAAAATATTGTCCAAAAACCTTGTATAAAAAAAATTGATTATAAATTTGACTATTCTTACTGATGTACTCTAGTTCCCAGTGGGTCATTACTAAATTTGCAAAACTGGCCCCACACAGTGAACCCATGGCCAGCCCTACTTTGTATAAAAAAAATTCATCCTCAAATATAACGTCATTATTTTTTAGTATTGTATCAAGTAGCTCCTCAGCTAGGTCTATTTCATTGACAGGTGCACCCTTTAGTGTCATCATTCTTGAGACCCACTCTATTGCTTCCAAAAGGGGAATTGAAAAGTATAAGTCCTTCATGTCTACTGTAAGGAAGTTGTAGTGCTCTTCAAAGGTTAAATCATTAATTCTTTTCTGGAAGGACCATGAGTCCTTACAAATTTGGGATTCCTGGTACTTGAACGAAAAGCTCTTCAATAAGCTTGTGGACACTACTATTCTTCAGAGGAGCCTTTCTGTTATTCGTTTGTGAGTTTGCATTTTTTGAGTTTTATATCTGTTGGTTCATGTATGGCAGCTGAGGATTTTAGTGGTCCTAATACTTCGTTCATGATGGCTTCTCAAAAATTCAGTGATGGCATGGGTAACTTGACTGCCCTTATTGGAATGCTCACTCAACGTGTGGATGATATGGTAGCCAGGCTGGACACCTTGTCTCTTAACACTGAACAGAGACAAGGAAACAACGTATTCCATCAAGTGGACTTCAATACAGTAGAAGTAGGAAGGAGTCGTACAAACAATACAACTAATCCTGGTACTCAGTCCACCCAGGATGGCAGCAACATAAGAACTAGTGATAGTGTGGAGTACCAGACTGGGTGGTCCAGCATCAGTATCCCACAACACAGGGGTTTCCTCAGGGTTTATTGGGGCTCCTATCTTACATGTATGGCAGAATGAACCGATAAATGTGGACATACCACCTGCCCTAATGAACCAGGAGCAACAGGTTGGAGGGAATTTAAGCAACATAGTAGAGAAGTTAAAGAACAGCCACGGTGGTACAGCAGTAGCATTGTCACCTCACAGCAAGAGGTTCTCCCGTTCAATTCCCGGCTGGAGCACCATCTGTGTGGAGTCGGCATGTCCTCCCCGTGGTCAAGTGGCGTTCAAAAGACATGCTGAATGGGCTTGCCTTCATTGAAGGTTGGGCGTCTGGCTGGCACCACAACACCGTGAAAATCCACTGCCAATCATTAGCGGACTGGAGTTCCGCTGTGGCGACCCCTAACCGGGAAAAGCCGAAAGAAGAAGAAGAAGTAGAGAAGTTAAAGACTTTGGACTACAAACTTTTAAAACTTAAAAAGCTGCAAGTGGAGATAGCTTATTTTAATGAATGCACACATGGGGAACTAGTACCTAAAGGGCTACATCACCAATTCCCCACAGGGTTGGTAGCCGGATCCACCTTTCATAAAGAGTTCATTGAACTGTTTACCAAGCAAGGGCTAGAACTCTCATGTTTAATGTGCAAACATTATCAAGTAACTGTGGAAACCCTAACACGAGAGGTAACTGAGCTTGATACCTCTATTAAAAATTATTTAGACTTTAACCGTTATCACTTTGAATATGACAGGGTGTTCAGTTTAAATCAATACATTGATAAAATGAAAACAATCAAGAATAAAAAGTTGCTAAGGGGCCATGGTGACTACAATAAAGGGACAGCTTATCCCAAACCACCTCTCTTGCAAGCTTGGAACCCTAGTGGAAGGGATGGAACACACCCACTGAATCCAGGAAACATCAATAACATCGACCGGGTGGATTTGGCACCACCAGGAGGCAGAGCTAGTTATGCCAGAGTGAACTACTTAGATGGTGAGCAAGGAAGAATAAGGACAAATAGACCAAACCAATCTTCCTGCGATGGTGAATCGAACAGAGACAAGACCAGACTTCATACCCATGGACAAATAAACCAACCGACAAATGCGTACAACTTAGAGTGAACATTTTTACAACCTCAGGCCAGTGTCCAGTACATGGAAGTACCAGAACCAACAAGGGAGGAACTCCAACCCATGGAAGAGGAACAAATGGAGGAGGTAACTTACCTCCAAAACCAGGTACTGTTGAACACTGAGGAAAAACTTTCTGTGATAATGAATGAAGGGAAAGACTTTAAAAATGTATAACTATTCCTCATACGAGGTCAGCCCACAACTTGTTAAACTACTGGCAAAGGGCTTTACGTTTGTCCCTTCACGTAAATTTGATTTACCTAGCACTGAGTTATACCTCAAAATATTTACAAGAAAACTCAATTTAGTAACATTGTTGCATTGTTGGGACCTAATGAGTATAACTAATCTAAAACGACCAGCACATACAATCCCCCATTACATCCACTTATTTTTACTTTTGTGCATGCATGTGAGTTAGACCTGAGGAATTTAGATAAACATCACCAGTACAGTAGGAAATTAAATAAACTTAATCATTTTAACATCAGTGAGACTGAGAGGGTCGTTCTATTTGAGTTGCAGAACACACATGAGGTCATGAAACTTGACCAGGAGCGAGGGTTGGTTTTGATGGAAATAACTGATTACAAGAATAGGATGGAACAACTGCTTTTGACTGAAACATACACTAAAATCTTACTCAACGAATTTAATACGGCGCACAGACGTAGTAATTCCTACATTAATGATCTATTCATAGAAGATAAAATTGATGTAACGTTGTATAACTATTGTTGTATGCCAGCACCAAGGACACCTACTCTGTTTGGAATCCCCAAAGTTCATAAAAACATGGCCAACTCACCCATGAGATTTCTGGTAGATGCCAGGAACTCTATAATGTATTCATGGGTGGGAGGATGACATAATGGTTAAGGTGTTTACCTTAAAGACACAAGGTGCAGGGTTTGATTTATAAGTTTGAATTACTATAAAAGAAACTTTGTACTTTAAATCTGTTTATTCTGATGAAGTTCTGTATGGTACTTGAACAAAAAGTACTTCAATAAACTTGTGGACACTACTATTCTTCAGAGGAACCTTTCTGTTATTCGTTTGTGAGGTTGCATTTTGAGAGATTTATATCCGATAGGAATTTACGCCAAGTTGTGTTAGCTTTTCGATGATGCCCGAGTGGGAGATTGTGTTAAAGGCTTTGGCCAAGTCAAGGTAAGCTGTATGTACTGACTTTCCCTCATCCAGGGCCTTGGTGACAGTCTCAATGAAGTCAACTAGATTCAATAGTCAAGATCTGCCCTTGACGAATATGAATCGGATGGGGGTCAAATGCTTAGAGATTGCTCATGTTCTTGCTTATGAGAGCCATATGAATGTGCTCCATGACTTTACAGATCAGACTTGTCAATGGGACGATAGTTTCCAAGGTCTGTAGTGGCACCACCTTTGTGAAAGGGGATGACCGTGGCAATTCTCCACTCTGCTGGAATGAAGCTTGTACTTAGACTGTGGTTGAATAGGGTGCTCAATGGCAAAGCTAGTTCTTGCTGGAGATGGTGCAGAATACAGCCTGGGATACTATCAGGTCCCATGGAAGCGGTGTTCTTTGCCTTGGATAGGGCCTTTAACACTTGATCTATGGAGATGTGAGGTGCGGGACAAGTATCAGGGATGTCAAATGGGCCTTTATGGGGACAGGGGGTGAAACTTGCTCTGAACCTATCCGCTAGCAGGTTGGCTAAGTAAACAGGATCAGCGTAAGTGGTACCATTATGTACTAAATCAGAACATACCTGGGCTTCGCCATGGAGGTTAATGAAGTAACTGAAGAAGACTTTGTGGTTTCCCTTTGTTCTGGAGGGTAGTTTAGATTCATAATTGGTTTGGAGATTTTCGCTAGTGATCTAATTTCCTTGTTGAGGCTAAGAAGGGAGTTTTTCCAGTTTGGGATTAGTTCCTTTTTACCCTTGGACAACAGTTTTGTTTTTCCATTTGTTGTAAAACCTGTTGATAGACCATGTCCATCAGACAGGTTTGTTTCCTTGAGGAGCAGATTTTAGTTCTATTGGGTATGGCTGAGTCCATGCAGTTGTACAGGTGCTTGTGTACTGCATTGGCGTACTGTACAGCATAGTTGTATGCATCCTTTGAGTGGGACAGTGGTGTGAAGCTACTGATACCCTCCCTTAGGAGGTTGTAGTCAGCTGTTCAGAATTTTTTTAGCCTGGTTACGGCTGGGCGGATGGGTGGGATAGAAACTTTGAGACAGACCGATGATCTGATCTGACCAGAGAAGAACTTACTATGGGAGTGGTGCAGTGGTCACCCTTGTTGGTGAGAACCAAGTCGAGAATGTTATCTCCCCTTGTGGGTGAAGAGATGAGTTGGTCTAGAGCATTAGAATTCAGGAAGTCAAGGAATCATTGGCTGAGTGCATTAGTGTAGGAATAGTTTACCCAGTCTATGGTGGGGTAGTTGAAGTAACCAAGAATCAGGGTATTAGGGGTACCTTGATGACGTCAAGTAGGTCCAGGTAGGAGGGGGATCTGTAGGTGGCTATAACTTGGATGGGTGTCTTGCCAACTGTCAGTTGCACCTGGAGTAGTTCTAGTGTGTCATGCTGGCAAACCAGTCTGCAGGTGTGCTTGTCTTTAGTGAAGATAGAAACTCTACCACCCTCAGTTTTTCTGACCTCATTTTGGGGTCAGAATGTGTGGAATGTGGTATGGCCTGGCAAGGCAGGAGTGTTCTCTGCAGCCTTAAACCAAGTTTCCTTAACTGCACAGATGTCTGCAGTGTGAGGAGAGCCTCCAGTGAGTGCATTTTCCTGTTTAGGCTCCTAACATTAAGCAGCATGGCCTTCAGTTTTCTTTTTGACAGATCTTTTATGTTGAAAGATTTGTCTTTGGGACATTGCTAAAAAAGGCATAATGGGGGAGGCAAGATCCTTGGCCAGAATCCGGAATCCCAGGGGTGACAGGTGGAGGCCATCTCTGGCAAAGCATTGAGGCCTGTCAGCCATATGAGGGCATTCCACTATGTCATTCCAGGCAGACCAATACTGGATTCCCTTGGAATGACACCAGAATCTAAGCCAATTGCTGAAGTCACTTATTTTTTTGTTGGTATTGTAGTATCATTCTTGGTGAAGGTAGGATGCTCTTTAGGGCTATAGGTTTATAGATTTATAGATTAGTACTAAGCTAACTGCCCTTGCGAGACATTTTAAGCCTAGCCAATTATCCCCTGTGAGATTCATACCCTGTACCTTGTGTTTGTAAGGCAAACACCTTAACCATTAGGCCACACTCCCAACCCTCAAGCTATAAACCTAACCCTGTATATATACATATATATCACACACACACACACACTTATATTTAGTTTTTAATGGATTTCTGTCTAGCTTGCCTCCTCTAATCTGTTCTGCACTGTGCAGAGGTGGTTTGCTTACAAAGGTGGTTTGTTTACAAAGGCTAGGGTTATATCTGCCTGGGACACGTACTTTGAGAGCTCGATCATGTATAGTCCAGGGATGTACATCTCAAGTCATTCACACCAACTTAGACAATGACAGAGTCATACTTGTACCTGCTGTGGAGAGACTTAATTGCATGCCTGATGTGACAGATTCTGGCACCTGACAGACAACTGACCATGACCTTTGTGAGGAGGACAACAGTGTGTCTCATAACTGAGTTTCAAATGACTAGTATTTTGATTTATTGTTATGCCTTATGGGCTATGTTGGTTTTTTGCTATACCTTATGGGCTCTGGTGATTTATTGTTATACATTATGAGGTGTGTTTGTGAGACACTGGTGTGTTGTCTGCTGTGTGTGATGTGTTTGGTGTTGTGTGTGGAATATTTATGTGTGTTTTGGAGGTCTCTGCTGTTTAGGTAAGTTTTTATTGATGACCTCTGAATAGGTGGGTGTGTGTTGTGCTTAGTTATGTGGCATGGGTGGTGTGGTGTTTGTGCTGGCAGTCTCCTCTTTGTCAGGAATACTGTCTGTGGCGCATGAAAACATGAATTCCAGGTTACTGACATGATGATGCATTGCTCGCAAGTAGAAGAATTATGTGCTGGGAATGGAGGGCTGTCAGTGAACATGAGACAGTTGCTACACTGTCTCAGAATGCCCATGTCGACCAGGCTAGCAGGAGAAACTGATGGGAATTGTCTAGCCACAGTGTTGTGAATACTTGGGTGGACTTATGGAGAGAGGGTTTTGATAAGGGTTTGTCCACAGTGATTTCCTTCTATTCTCATGTTGCAGTATTCTCAACACTTGCTACCCAAATGTCCTGCCAGTATACAAAAGCTTGTAGTCACTACAGGGTATGTGGGACATCTGACATTAGCCTAGGGAACATGGGCCATAAAAGTGACATCTGTGCATACCACACCTAAGAACTTCTGTGCTGCAAGTCGAATATAGGCTGTTCCTGCACTACCGGCCATTGAATTGAAAATTTTCAGATAAGTACCCCATTGGGGACGTTTGTTTCTTTTGATCACTACTTTGTGTGTAGGTTCATGTTATCCAGGAAGGATAAATGTAGGTGCAGTCATCAGATTCCCCCATAAAGATGCCCATGAACTTTGCCTCTGTTTTAGGGCCTACACATGACCATAAGTCCTGCTCTATCTCCCAGGCCTTCATTCCAAAATTACTATGTAGCCATCTGCACATGTTACTTTTTTATCTTGAGAACCAGTGCTTTAAGTGCTTAGCTTTGGGTATGGAGGGACTGTCTGGTCAGCCCTTCCAGCCACCTAAGAGTAGGGCCAAGGTTATTAGGCCGGAGTCTGTAGCTGCATCTCCTCCTCCTGACATCCCTCCTGTGGCTAACATGAACCTGGAGGAACCCTCATTTGCTGCCAGTATGGGTATAGCGGGTACCACTGTGGAAGCCATGGAAACCAGCACAGATGGCACATCCTCTGAGGCAAGGCAGACATTGTCTTCCAACGGTGAGGGGTAACCTTGGTCCATACCGGCTACTGAGATAGATCCCTCCACTACTTTACAATCTTCCGAACCCAGGCTTACCTTGACCCAGACACTCGCAAGGCCTTCTCTCAAAAGAAAAGAAAAAAGGAAGCATGTTTCCCCTGCAATTGAGAGGCAGCCAGATTGGCAGCCTTTTTCTCAAAGCCTACTTAATGCTTTTATTGCTCTGAGGCCTTCTACACCCCTAGCCTCCCCTGGGCCTCCTCCTGTAATGAGTCCTAGTTCTCAGGTCTTGGACCCCTCCCAGCTTGAAGCTGCGTAATCCTCTTACTCTTCCTCAGAGGATTTCCTCTCCTATGTTTCACAAATGCCACCTCCCCTAGATTACACCTTCCTTAAGAGGAATCTGCAGAAACAGATTCCCCAGGTGAGGACCTTACCTTTGGGGAGTTAATTTCAAAGATAAGGGAGCATTTCAAATGGGATTCCTCTGAAATGACTGAAGCACAGAAGAGGTACTACAGACTTCTTTAGATGGATTCCCATTCCCCTTCAGTTGTTCCCCCTGTAGTACCTGCATTTCTGGATGCTTTCAATGCAGCCTCAATAAACCCAGACTCCCAACCTCCTGCTGCAAGTAGGTCTGACAAGATTCTACAAGGTCTCTGAAGAATCCAAATTCTTGGTTAGGTGCCCTGCGGCAGATCCTGGCACTGTCTCTGTCAGCGGATCAACCTCCAAGCTCCTTCCATTCTCCACACTCCTCCCCACAAACAAAGACAGTAAGGCCATGGAACACCTTGGGGAAAAAGTCTATACTTCTTCTACCCTGGCATTTAGGGGAAATAATTGACCAAACCCACGTGTCCAAATATGCCCTAGCCCTTTTAGGACAGGCCACAAAATTTCTCAGTGAAATTCCAGAGTCTCCAGCCAAAGCTCAGCTATCCTACCTTATGTCTTTATCTTCACAGATGAAAAGGTACTCCATTAAGTCAGTTACAATGCAGCAGAAGCCTCTGCCAGGTCTGCTGTATCTGCTTCTGTGCTCAGGAGATATTTCTGGCTTAGGTTACAGCCACTTCCTAATGATATCAGGGCAAAACTCTTAGATGCACCCCTAGATAACTTTGCGCTTTCTGGATCAAAGGTGGCAGAATTATTCAAAACTCTGCAACAAAAGGGGAAGGAGTTACAGGACCTCAAGCAGGAATTACCCCTCAAAGACACAACTGATCAGGAAGCACTCTGTACTCCCTCCTCCTTCCAGAAGCAGAAAGACTGCCAGGAAGCAAGCCACTCCTAGGCCTGCAGAGATTCCAGCACATCATTAAAACAACCCCTCAACTCCATCCCCTATCCCTCAGGCTCTCTCACTGCCTCCCTGCATGGGAAAACATCACCACAGACAGGTGGTTCTTGTTCATCATACCATCTTATGACCTGGATCACAACCCCTTCCTTGAGAGGCATTCCACAGCACCCCAAAGAACAACTTCCATTTTTTTCAGCCAGTTATAGTCAACCTTATTGCCCAGGGAACATTTCAACCTGTCCCTTTGCCAGAAAGGAGAAAGGGTTTCTACTCGAGACTTTTTGTAGTCCCCAGAAAAGATGGTCCCTGGAAACCAATCTAGATCTTTCCATCTCAACTTCTTTCTGCATGTGGCCACCTTTTGAATGCTCACTCTACAGTCCCTCGTCCCCTTGATCTTTCCTCAAGGGTTCTTGGCCACCTTGGACATCAAGGACGCCTACCTATGCATCCCAATAAGGCCCAGCTTCAGGAAATGTCTGTGCTTTTCTATGGCCTCACATTTTCAATTATGTGTCTTGCCCTTCAGACTTCCTACAGCACCAAGGGTCTTCACAAAGTGCTTGGCATCAGTTGTGGTCTTCTGCAGGACCCTGGGATTCAAATTTTCTCTTACCTAGATGACCATCCATGTAGACTGCACAGAATCCCTGCAAACCCGAACAGTAATTTCACTCCTTCAAGCACTGGGATTCAAGATAAATTATCCCAAGTACAGCTGATCACCTATCAGGGCCAGAGTTTCCTGGGGTGAGTTAAAAATGCATGTCATGAGGGCCTTTCTGCCACCCCAAAAGGTGGACATTTTAAAGCAGTACCTGCTTACTGTTCTCCAAGCCACAGACTTGACTGCCAGGCAGAGCCTCAGACTCCTGGGTCACATGGCATCGACCATTCCCATGTTACCATTGCCAAGGCTCCACATGAGAAAGCTACAATGGTATCGAAGGTCTGTATGGACACAACACTCTCATCCTCTAGAGTACAAAATCCCTTTCCTTCCTTGCCGAAAAAAGAGATTCAATGGTGGGTATACCAAGTAAGATGCAGCCCAGGACTTCCCTTACAATGACAGTACAGGAGATGTATATGGATGCCTCATATCTGTGTTGGAGAACAGCCATGGGTTCTCTGATAGTCCAGGTCACCTGGCTGCACTCTTTCAGAAAGGAACATATCAATATCAGTGAGATGAGAGCAATTTTGTTGGCCTTAAAGGTCTTCCAACATGCACTGAAACAGGGCCCACTAAAACTGTTGACAGACAATACTACAATTCTGTGGTATGTGAGCAAGCAGGGGATAACAAAATCCTACTTGCTATGCAGACTAGCTCTCCAAGTGTGGATGCTTGCCACAATGCAGGGGGCTCACACTTCAGGCTGTGTATATCCCTTCAGAACAAAATACAGTACACATGCAGACACATTGAGCAGGTCCATGTCACAGTCCCATGAATGGATGCTCCACAAGGATGTGTTCTTGGACATAGTCCACAAATGGGTTGTACCTCAGATATTTCTATTTACCTCCCCTAAGAACAGTCAACTTCCATCCTTTTGCACCAGGCTGCTGAATCCCCTGGCAAAGAAAATGGACACCTTCTCAATCTCTTGGGAGGGGATGTACACCCCCCCTTCCCACTTCTTCAGAATGTCCTGCTGAAAATTCAACAGGACAAACCAAAAATCTTGTTGGTGACTCCCTTTTGACCAAGACAGCACTGGTTCCTCCTCCTTATGCATTTAGCCAGGGGTAACCACCAGAAGTTACCTCACAGAGTGGACCTTCTCACACAGGACAAGGTATCCCTAATACACCACACCTACAATCTCTGAACCTTACACTGTGGGTGGTAGAATTCTGATCCTGTACATACACCTCCGTACAGACACCTTTACAGTGAAGTCCTGCAGGAGGCCAGGAAACCTAATACAAGGAGATTTTGTATGTCTAAATGGAAAAGATTCTCCTTATGGTGTCTACAGTGACAGTTGGACCCTTTGGTACTGTCATACCTGTGTGAACTCTTGCAGCCAGGCTTGGTGTACTCCCCTATAAAAGCCCGCCTTGCTGCTATTTCAGCTTGTCTGCCCCTAGATCCCCCACTGGCTTCTCGGTTGCCTGCTAAGCTTTTCTTAAAGGGCGTTTTGCATCTCAGGCCCCCCAGAAAACTAATTTTTCCACCCTGAGACCTGAATTATGTTTTGAATAAGCTCACGGTGGCTCCCTTTCAACCAGCTTCTAGAGTCTCCCTGAAACACTGCACTTGGAAGACAGTACTACTAGTTGCCCTGACTTCAGCTAGGAGAGTGTCAGAGTTATAGGCCATTATGGCATTCTCTCCTTTCCTCATATTTTACAAGGACAGAGTAAGCCTTTGGACCAACCCTTTCTTCATGCTCAAGGTGGTCAATGAACTATCCTTAAACCAAGCCATTCACCCCCCACCTTTTTTGCTCACCCTCAGAGTGATAGTGAGAGAGTCTTACATTACTTTGATGTGCATAGACAGGTTATGTTCCATCTGGACAAAACCAAAACATATCGGAAAATCTGACCAATTGCTTGTCTCCTTTCATCCCAGAGCCCTGGGGAAAACTGTGACAAAGCAGACAATTTCAGCCTGGATTTCCAGAGCAATTTCCTTCTGCTATGCATTCCATAGGAAATCCTTAGGATAGAAAAATCAAAGCATATTCTACTAGGACTATGGGTTCATTTGGAGCTTTCTGTAAAGGTTTGGACACTACCACAATTTATAGGCAGCTACATGGACCTCTGTCCACACCTTTACCAAGCATTACAAATTAGAAACATTTCCAAATCTAGGACTGGATTCACTAGGACAATCCTGCTTGGATTTATAGAAAATATTTCCAAGCCACCACCCTCTTCTTCCCAGTGAGCTTTAGCACCCCCCAAGTGTTGAGAACACTGCAACATGAGACTAGAAGGACATTGAATGGTTGTGTGAAGTCTTACCATAGCTATAGATGCCATTCTCTTCCATGTTGCAGTATTCCTTCCCCCTTCCCTTCTTCCCTTTACTGGATGGCATTGGACTTGCACCGTTTCCTGGGACTGGGGTCTGACTGGGTGCTCAGCTCTGAGGTCTGGTACATTCAAATGTCACTTTTATGGCCCACATTCCCTAGGCCAACATCATATGTCCCACGTACCCAGTTTTTGTATTCTGGTTGGACATTCAGGTAGCAAGAGAGGACAACCCAAATGTTGAGAATACTGCAACATGGAAGAGAAGAACATAGATGACCTCAGAGGTGACCTGTGCCTGACATACAAGGCCATGTCCCCACCGAAAATGACATGACTCTCTCCAAAAAAAAAATCTACAGATCCACATCCACTAGAGATAGCGACTTTAAAGCATGGATATAAATAATATAAATAAGAGGATAGATTTGTCAGAGAGAGAGACTGTGAGTGCTGTGAAAATTAAATGTAATCCCGAGGCAGAGCACTGCTGGCTCTGTTCAAGAGAAATCTTGACCATCTGTGATGGGAGAATCCGGTTTATTACCACAGGACCACAGGTGTCACAATCATAGACAGAGGCACAACACAACAATGTACACAACAATATTTTAATATAAGGGGTTAGGCACAAAAAAAAAATGCTTGCAAATACATACCTTAGGCTACAGAGTAGCTGCACAACCTTTCTTTCTTAAAAATTACCAGATGTTAAAAGTGAGAGTTTAAACTGTCCTGTTGACAATTGGGTATTGTTTGGCCCTTCTGCTGAGTTACTTAAAAGATTTGATGAAAGAGGAAAGTTGATATAGTGTTGCCCAGATTTTCACCCCCACTTTTGTAAGTTTAGTAGGAACTTTGTTTACAGTTGAGGACCTTTTTACAGGAAACAAACAGCCTCATCAGTATACAAGCAAACAAAATGTTTAGTCATTGTCAAGGATGTTTAAAAATAAGATAGAGCTGCCAGTCATGGACAGTCCAAAAAGTCAGAATGGTTATTTACCTGTTCTACTGCCCCCATCTTGGCAATCACTTAAATCTGTCTTAGAGCCCAGGTCTACATTTTCCTCTGTGGCATCATATAATCTTAGACAGTTGTTTTTTTAGAGAAATTCAGCATGTTTAAAGATGACTGTTGCAGCCCCTTCCTCCTTTCCAGGCGAGTTTTCCTCAAACTGCAACCTAGACTTAACATATTTTCCAGAACTGGAGGAAACCGATATTTCTGGGGATCATATAACCAGTTCCCTAGAACAGATGGGATTTTTTTTATTAAATAGTTTTTTTATGGTGCTAAAGAAAGACTGAACTTTGAGAACAGTCTTAGATTTCACTTTTGTAAACCTCTGTGTCAGAGTTTCAAAGTTCACAGTGCCGCTTCTCCAATCCTTGTTACCCCTCATACCCCCTCTCAATTTTGTGTTAACATGAAACATAAAAGATGCTTATCACCACATACCAATTTTTCAAAGAGTTTGGATATATATATATATATATATATATATATATATATATATATATATATATATATATATATATAAAATCATCACTCATTCCTTCTTAGGTGATGGACAGGTTGACAGCTGAGATCAGACAGGAGTCCCTGTGGACTATGATGTTTGCAAATGACATTGTGATCTGTAGTGAGAGTAGGGAACAGGTGGAGGAGACCCTGGAGAGGTGGAGATATGCTCTAGTGAGAAGAGGAATGAAAGTCAGCAGGACTGCAGTATAAGGGGATGCTGCACTTCTGAGTGTGCCGTTCTTCAGATGAAACTTTAAACTGAGGCCCAATCTGCTTGAGTTGGTGGTAGCTAATGCAAAAGATCCAATGGTACCTATCGAAAAGATTAGGGATCCTTTATTTTCAATACTTATTTGCAATATATACATTTTTTCTTATTACAGTATACATTATTTATCTCCTTCACCCAAAGACATGCTGTAGGTGGATTGGGCACACTAAATTGGCCCTAGGTGTGTGTGTGTGTGTGTGTGTGTGTGTGTGTGTGTGTGTGTGTGTGTGTGTGTGTGTGTGTGTGTGTGTGTGTGCATGTATGTGCCTTCTGTGGAAGGTTGGGTGCTGGGCTGGCAACTCGACACTGTAAAACTCCACTGCCAATCATGAGCGGACAGGTGATCCGCTAAAGACTATATCTTTATATATATATATATATATATATATATATATATATATATATATATATATATATATATATAAAAAAAAACATAAAATGTAACCAATTATTATACACATGCACTTGAAGTAATACATCCTTTTTTAACTTAATTTCTTCATTTTTCATTATTGCCCCTCCATTTTCCATAACCAAAATCCTATTGTATTTACTAAGCTTACTTTCCATTCTTTTCTGCAAATTTCCATAAATATCTTCTAGTCAGTGCTGTTTGAAACTGTAGGTCTCCAATTCTGTATTTCACGCTGGTCTCCTTTTTCCATATACATTTTATCATACCACTACACAGATCTTTATATAGAAACCCCTTTCTTAGCCAGTCTTTTAATACTTTAATGAAATATCTTTTTTTCAGTTACTGTCATATCTTTATACAACTTATACTCCATCCCGTCTGGACCTGCTATAGATTTCAGATTTACTTTTCCTAAAATATTGTCCAGTTCTTCCATTTTAATTTTTTTATTCAAATTCCCTATTATGTTCCTCTAAAAAAATATGTACTTTCCATTCCTTGGCACACTGTACATTTTTTCCTCTAAAAATGTCCTCAACAAATCCTTGCACTATTTCCATAATCGTATCTTGTGTAGTTTGTAGTACCCTGACCTGTCCTTCATTCGTCTCATGATACTATCATTTCCCTTAATAATTTTACACAAATAAGATGCAATTTCTTCTTCCTTCTTTCCTTGTAAAAAATATCTTTGTGTAACAAATGCTCTATTTTATTTTTTTTTAAATGATATAGTTCCTGTCCTTTAATAAAATACCTTTCTTCTTTATTTTCAAGGTGTCACAAATATCCTTACTTAATTAATCATACCATATGCTTACATTTCTTCTTTTTATATTTTCCTGACTTAAATAAGACTTTGGGTGGAATGGTGGTTATTGTTTAAACAAATCTATATAAAAACTCCTCATTTATATATGATCTTTCCATAAATGTTATACCTCCAGCCTCCATTCTTTATCCCATTTAACTTCATTAATCCTTTTTATTCCCTTACCTATTTTACATAGCCCAAATTATTTTCTAAAGTAATCCATATAGCCCTGTGATTGGGAATCCTGTATCTAATACCCCTTCATCCATAATTTAATATTTAACCCTGCTGAAGCTAGAAAATAATCTATTTCTGTTTTATGTTCACCTCTCCTATATGTCCAAGTACTGTCATTCCAAATACTTAAATTCCCACATCTTACAATACCTAACATTGCCTTGACATCATATGCTTTCTTTTTTATTTTGCCTTATATTACCATTAACATCTCCTGCAAGAATTAAATCCCTGTTTACTCCTAAATACTGAATTATTTCTTTAAACATCTCTCCTCTCTCTTTCTTCATTACAAATGCATAAATCGCTATGATTCTAAAAACCTGATTTCCCTATCTAATATCAAGAATGGTAGCATGACCTATAGTAACAAAGGTAACATCTAAAACGTTTATCATTTCCTTATACAATATAATTATTCCTGAAGATGTCTCTCTCTCCAAATTAAAAATTACATTCCCCCCACACACTGAGTTGTCTCTCTTCATTTGTAAAACAATAATGTCACTGTTTTGTCTCTTACACCACTCAAGTATATGTATTCTCTTTACAGTATTCTTTAAAGTATTAACATTTAATGCAATTACTTTACACAAACTGTTAACTTTTTGCTATTATATCTAACCTTCGCCTTATTGTTTCTTATGTCCTTCTGTATTTTTTTCTTTTTCTATTTCAAACTCTTTTACCAATATAATTTGTTTTGTTTAACTAAATTCTATTTTATATCTTCACTGTCACTCGCCTCCAATTCTTCACCCTCTCCTTTCTTAGGAGTGAATCTTTCATTACTGATTTTTTGTAAGTTTTCTGTATCTTCCAACTCATTTACTTTTGCAGAGTCGATTTGTACAGTCTTTATTATCATTTCTTCTGATTCTATGCTCTCCCTGTCTTGGTTCTATTCTGTTAAAGCTTCTACCATCTCTTGTTCTACCTTCTACTTTAGATCTACGTTGCATCCCTAGGTGTCCCACTTTCTTACATTTATAACACCATATTTCACAATTTCTTATGTCATGTCATCACCCTCCACAGCCAAAACGTTTAGGTTTTTACAGTTTGTTATCAAATGATCCATTTTCCCACACATAAAAAAATGTCTTTGGCTGACCCCAATATTTCACAATTCCTTTTCCCCCTTTCATATTTATAACACTTGGAATATGTACAATGATGTCATTTTCAAGTTTTATAATAACATTGTAGTTCCATTTACCCAACCATAAACCTCTATTATCATATACTTTTACAGTACCTAAAACATATTTACATAAATTTATTAAATAATTTTTAAAGTAATTTGTTCAACCTCAGATGTCCTTCTAATCCTTTGCAGTATTCTTTACACGAGGGAGCTGCCTGCCAAGGTGACCCAACATCAGCTTGTCTACAAAAGTCTTTGCTGTTATTAGCTGGTGCATGGTATGTCTGATATAGGCTGCTATTTGACATAGGCCATAAAAGTGATATACACACGCACCATCCTCAGAAGTTCTTTGATGCCAGTCCGAACACCAGCTCGTACATTGTTCTGATCGCTGGAGTAAATTCAGATACGCTTTCTTTGCTGTTCTTTTTAGCTAATAAGTTCATGTCATCCAAGAAAAGCGAGTTTCTTTGTCTTTTCGGCTTTTCCCGGTTAGGGGTCACCACAGCGGAACTCCGGTCCGCTAATGATTGGCAGTAGATTTTTATGGTGCCGAGTTGCCAGCCCGACACCCAACCTTCAGCGAAGGCACGACTATTCACGCATGTTTTTCGGAGGCCACTCAACCGTGGGGAGGACATGCAGACTCCACACAGAAGGCACTCCAGCCGAGAATTGAACAGGAGAACTTCTTGCTGTGAGGCAACAACGCTACCGCTGTACCACCGCGGCTTTTCATCCAAGAAAGGCAAGTGTTCTTCTTAATTCAGATAAGCTTTCTTTGTTCTTTTTTGCTAGTGAGTTAATGTCATCCAGGAAAGGCAAGTGTCAGTGTGGTAGTCAGATCCCACATAAGGATAATCATTCTCAGTGTATTTTTTGCCTTGGGAGTACTCATGACCATAAGTCATGTTCAATCTGCAAGGCCTTTGTGCCTAAAACTCTCAGGAGTAGGTTGTCTTCCTTTACAATTTATTTAGAGAATTAACATCCTAAATTGCTTGCTAAAGGTGTTATAGAGGGATCCCTCAGTCCAGATGTCGAGTCAAAAATGTGGAAGCCTGAAGCCTCCACTGCACCTGCAACGGTGGGTGTTTTTCTCGAGGTGGAGACCAGCCTGGAGGAATGAGTGACCTTGCAGTCAGATCCACAGGCCAAGGCCATAACAGAGGCCACCTTGGTCCCCGAACATTGCCACATTCCAGGATGTTAAGCAGGCATCCGGTTCAGATGTCATAGGGGAACCATGACTTGTTGTTATGGTAGGCCATAAGGGGATCCCACAGATTTTAGTTAGGGAGGAAGTAATTTTGGAAATTAATGAATACAGGCCCATGTTGGACCCTCTGACCCTGCATAGGATGGACTTCCAAAAATGAAGCAAAAGACTAAACATATATCCCCTCAAAAGGATACTCAACAGGACTGGTACACCTTTACACAGGACCTAGTTAATGCCTTGATGAGCCTCAGACCCCCTCCAGGGATTCCTGCACCTAGTTCACCTGGACAGCTTTCCGTTTTAAGAGAACCCGAGGGGAGGCATCCTCTGAAGAGGAAGATTCCTCAGAGGATGAGGCCTTACCCTCTTCTGAGATTCTTTCTCTTCTGCATTATGCCTCACTTGAGGAAGAATCCATTGGGACACAATCACCCATAGATGGAGTTTTTAAATGGGAGAGTTGCAAGTTGTCTGATGTCCAAAAATGTTATGATCTCTCGTAAATAAACACCCCAAGTCCTGCAGTCATTCCCCCTGTTCTGCCTGCTTTCCTGGATGCCTTTGCATCCTGCACCCAGGCCCCAGATTCCCAACAATAGCCCCCCTCCCAAAAAACAGACAGATTTTACAAGGTGCCTTCTGACTGAAATTTCTTTTTCAAGGCTCCTTCAGCACACCCCACACTAATTTCTTTTGCCTCTGTTAAGCCTTCAAAACTCCAGCCTTCAACCTCCTTTCTTCCTTCTGACAAGGATAGCAGAAATATGGAGAGCTTGGGTAAGAAAGTCTATACCTCTGCCACTCTGGCCTTTTGGGCATTTAACTACCAGAATTGTATGTATGATGAAATATGCCCTGGAGCTATTATCTCAACTCTCCCAAGCTACTTTATACATGCCAGACACAAACCAAAAAGCTTTGGCTATTACCTTGCTGAGAGCTGCCTCCCATATTATTAAGCATTGCATTGACTGTAGTTTTGATTCTGTTGAAGCCTCTGCCAGGGCAACTGCCTCTGGATCTGCCCTTCACAGTTTTATTTGTGTTAGATAGCAACCTCTGGCAGAGAACATTAAAGCTAAATTAGTAGATGCTCCTCTAGATAACTCTGCACTATTAGGCCCAGCTCCTGCTGATGTTCTGTTTAAATCCCTTGAGGAAAAGGGTAAGGAATTACAGGAATTTAAGCATATTCTGGTTATCTTCAGTTCCCAGTTCCAAAGAAATTACTCCACTAAACCTACCTTTGTTCGGAAACAACCCAAGGCCTTGACATCTAAGTCTAAAAAACCTGATAAAAGATCCCAACAGTCCAGGAATTCTCAAGCTTCCTCCCAGAAACAGCCAGCCTTTCCAGATAAACCAGGTTCCTTCTTACTTCAGGACCCAGGAAAACCCTCCCATCTCTCTACCAATGCCTTTCCCTGTCTCATCTACAATGGGAAGCCATCATGAAAGACTCTTGGGTGCTATCTATCATAAAAAAGCGATATTTTATGGTTTTGAACACTTTTCCTCCCTTCAGAGGCATTCCCCAGCCAACAAAGGAACAACTAACTCTCTTTTGGTCCCAGACATCTTTTAAAGCTTCTGGAACAAGGTACCATTCAACCTGTGCCATCTTCAAAAAGAGCAAAAACATTTTATTTCTGGATGTTCTTAGTTCCCAGGAAAGAAGGTCCCTGGAGACCCATTCTGGACCAGTCCTTCCCAAACACCTGTCTAGAGGTTCTCTCCTTCAAAATGCTGACTTTGCCAATTTTATTTCCCTTCATCTTTCCACAGGCATATATGGCCTCAATAGACATCAACGTTGCATACCTCCACATACTCATCCATCCCAACTATAGAAGATTTCATTTTTTACTGTAGCTTCCTGGCATTTTCACTTCTGAGCATTGCCATCTGGCCTCCCTACTGCACCCAGACAAAGTGTCTGGCCCCAGCCTTTGCTTTCTGCAGACTTCAGGGCATTCAAGTCTTCCCTTACCTAGACCTTCTCTTTCAGGTGGACAGCCCCTCAGAACTAGAGTCCCACCTTTTTTGCTCTGCATATCCTCCAAAGCCTGGGATTTAACATAAACCTGACAAAATTTTCTCTGAACCCAACTCAGGACCATGTTTTTCTTGGATGCAGAAGTCAAACAGATCTTATGTTAGTCTCTCTGCCTCCTCAGAAGGCCAAGGATCTCAAAACTTTCTTCCTAAGCCTTCTAGCTTTGAGTCAAATCACTGCAATACAATTCCTCAGTGTTTTGGGTCTCATGGCATCCACTATCCCCATGCTGCCTCTTGCAAAACTACACGAGGAAGCTGCAGTGGTACCTAAATTCCATACGGATGCAACACTGTCATCCTCTAGAGTTCCTGATTCCTCTTCTCTTTTGCTTGAAGAAGGAATTCCTCTGGCGGGCTCAACAAATGGAAAGAAACCCCAGTCTTCCTCTTCATCCCATCACAGCTGTCCAGGAGGTGTTCACATGCACCTCAGATACAGGGTGGGGGGCAGATTTTGGATCCCTGATGGTCCAAGGAGCCTGATCCCATGCTCAGCAGAAGGAGCACATCAACATAAGGGAGATGAAAGCTCTCCTTTTAGCTTTACATATATTTTAACCCCTGCTGTCTAAGGGTCCCCTGAAAGTCTTCACAGACAACATGACAGTCCTCTCATATGTGAGTAAACAGGAAGGTACAAGGTTATACTTACTATACAGGCTACCTCTGCAGGTTTGGGAGCTGGCATACAATCTTCAAATCTCTCTCCAGGTGGTTTATGTCCTATTTACTCAAAATGTTGTGGCAGACAATCTGAGCAGATCCAAAACACAGTCCTATGAATGGATGTTTCACAAAGGTGTATTTCTGGATGTAGTCCCCCACTGGGGTACTCCTCAAGTAGATCTTTTTTTGCCTCTTCTATGAATAAACAACTTCCACAGTTTTGTGCTAGATGCCCTCATCCTCTAGTGTGGAAAGCAGATGCCCTAAGCTTTTCTTGGAAGGGGATGTTTCTGATGCATTTCCTCCCCTTCTGCTTATTCCGAGAGTCCTGCTAAAAATCCAACAGGACAACCCAAAAATCTTGGTGGTGACTCCATTTTGGTGAAGACAGCATTGATTCCCCTTACTCCTGCATTCAGCCAAGGGATAACACCACATTACCCAACAGAGTCGGCCTTCTCAGACAACACAAAGGAACCCTTATCCACCCTTCAGCTGACATTGTGAGTGTTAGGATTTTAATTATTTTTCTGTGTGGAAGGTTTTCAGTTCATATATCTCTAGTTAATCACTGTATATCAATCAGATAAGACAATAGCAGTAGAAGTAGCGAAGTTAAACTCGTCTTAAGTAAAAAAAAAAAAAAAAAATATATATATATATATATATATATATATATATATATAATTGTGCAGCATTACTAAGTATTCAAAAGTAATCCAAGCAAGGCAGGGAGTCTGTTTCCAGTCGAAAATCCTTTATTAAGTGCACAGACAAGCGATCCAAGTAAAACAAAAATAGAGTAACTTCCTCACAAGCTTTCTAAATATATATATATATATATATATATATATATATATATATATATATGCTTTTTATCAGGCAAGGGAGTGGTTTATTGTGCTGTAAAACAAAGTTTTATTTCGTACACATGTTAAATTCACATCCCTTCTCTCATCAGTGTGCCATTCGAGCTGGTCCTGCCCTACTTAGTAGCTGTCATAATAATATAACCCTTATGCACTTTAGATTAAAATTTATAATGATGTGTTACCTCTTATTTAACCAGATTATTAAGTAGATTATTAAGTCTGTGAGTTTTATCCAAGACAATATACTACATGGCTGGAAATATATCAACCTTAATCCATTTTGCAATCAAAAAATATATATAAATATATGTATATAATCCATATATTTTTATACATATTTTATACTTTTTTTGTATTACCACTTTAAATTTTTGCACGTGTCACCAGCCTACAGGGGTGTGCATGATGACATCATCTACTGCCTGTATAACTCCGATGGGAAATAGGGAGTGATGGCGGGTGGCATAACATACATTATATAGAGTCCTCCAGGTAATTGAAACAATTGTATTGTGCATTATTTTATTTATCTGCTGGCTAGCCAAGATACTGGGCAGGATTCACTAAGGCTTGCACGGAGTCTAAGAGTAGTGTAAGACTCCGTGCAGCCCTCGCGATCCAGGAACAGCCCGAAATTCTGTGTAAGAGACCAGCTAAAACGTCTCTTACACGGAGTGGGCGTGGATATGCTAATCACCTCACTTGCAGCCGAAAGGCATGCAGATGAGGTAGATTAGCGATCCAGGAAGCCCAAACCAGCCTGTGTAAGAGCCGTTTTAGCTGCAGAAATGTACTCAGTTGACAACTGAGTACGTTTCTGCAAATAACACAATGGAGCCATGTCAGCTCCAAATAAAGGGTGCATATGTGTCAGGCAGCATGCCAATGGCCAAATATGTGGCCATTGGCAAGGTACCCCAATGCAAATATGAGAAATACATTTTTTTTTTTCGCGATCGCCGATGTCTAACGCTAGCAGCCCAGCATAAGCGGGCTGCGCTATATAAACATAAAATGAAGGTTATAAACCCACAAATGTGGGTTTTATGCAATACATGGATTTACAATGCAGGGACCAGCAGACCAAAAACAACATGGCCACCGTTTAGTGGTTGCTAAGGGGGGAAGCTGAGTCTAAGACATGTAACTAAGCATTAGTAGGCAATCTGATGTAAATGAGTGTTAGGATACTGAATTCCACTGTCACATAGCAAATGTGCACATTCTGAGTAGTGTAAGAGATACATAAGGGGGAGGAATAGAGTAGGAGATAGGTGACATCACAGGGGAATGGCAGAAAGAAATGCAGTTCATTGGAGGTCAGTGTTACATGACAGATGTCAGACACATATCATGGAAAGAGGAGTGCCACAAGATAAGCATGGGAAAGTCAAGAAATGGAAGGTGTACACTGTTACTTATACACAGATCAGGGAAAGAGGAGTGCCACAAGATAAGCATGGGAAAGTCAAGAAATGGAAGGTGTACACTGTTACTTATACACAGATCAGGGAAAGAGGAGTGCCACAAGATAAGCATGGGAAAGTCAAGAAATGGAAGGTGTACACTGTTACTTATACACAGATCAGGGAAAGAGGAGTGCCACAAGATAAGCATGGGAAAGTCAAGAAATGGAAGGTGTACACTGTTACTTATACACAGATCAGGGAAAGAGGAGTGCCGCAAGATAAGCATGGGAAAGTCAAGAAATGGAAGGTGTACACTGTTACTTATACACAGATCAGGGAAAGAGGAGTGCCACAAGATAAGCATGGGAAAGTCAAGAAATGGAAGGTGTACACTGTTACTTATACACAGATCAGGAAAGAGGAGTGCCACAAGATAAGCATGGGAAAGTCAAGAAATGGAAGGTGTACACTGTTACTTATACACAGATCAGGGAAAGAGGAGTGCCACAAGATAAGCATGGGAAAGTCAAGAAATGGAAGGTGTACACTGTTACTTATACACAGATCAGGGAAAGAGGAGTGCATAAGATAAGCATGGGAAAGTCAAGAAATGGAAGGTGTACACTGTTACTTATACACAGATCAGGGAAAGAGGAGTGCCACAAGATAAGCATGGGAAAGTCAAGAAATGGAAGGTGTACACTGTTACTTATACACAGATCAGGGAAAGAGGAGTGCCACAAGATAAGCATGGGAAAGTCAAGAAATGGAAGGTGTACACTGTTACTTATACACAGATCAGGGAAAGAGGAGTGCCGCAAGATAAGCATGGGAAAGTCAAGAAATGGAAGGTGTACACTGTTACTTATACACAGATCAGGGAAAGAGGAGTGCCACAAGATAAGCATGGGAAAGTCAAGAAATGGAAGGTGTACACTGTTACTTATACACAGATCAGGGAAAGAGGAGTTCCGCAAGATAAGCATGGGAAAGTCAAGAAATGGAAGGTGTACACTGTTACTTATACACAGATCAGGGAAAGAGGAGTGCCGCAAGATAAGCATGGGAAAGTCAAGAAATGGAAGGTGTACACTGTTGCTTACACCAAAGTTTCTTGCTGGGCGTGCATGCGCATGTGTGCGTGCCATGAGGCGCGAGTAGGGCAGTGTGCATGCGTGTAAGGCAGACTGAGCATGTGGGAGCCTGTAGGCAGACTTGTAAGACTGTTTGCACTGGTGTGCACGCGTTTTAACCCAAATAAGAAGATTCTAAACCGTGTAAGCATGTGTGCGCGCGTGTAAGCCACTGTGAGCGTGTTTCTGCTGGTATGCGCGTTGCTCCCCCCTGAGGAAACAGAAAGGAAACAGGAAGCAACAGAATTAGTAAGAAGCTAGCAGGGAATACTGCTTGAGCTAGCAGGTGAAAACAATTAGAAGCAGGCAATTACACAGGCAGAATAGTAGCCCAGCCAAGCACTTAAAACTCTGCAAACAGCAGTGCAGGATGTTTCTCTCAAGAGACACTGCAAGACAGGAGTAAGCTATTAGCAGTGAAAACTGAAAAAGTTGAACTCGGAGCAGAAATGTTAGGGGCTGCCATAGCTGTCATAAGGAGACATAGGCTATTTGCTGAGGGTGGTGACAATGCAAATGGTGCCAGACAACCCACAGTGAGGAGACGGAGAAGAGTGTACAGGCCCAGGGTCACCTACCACGGGTTACATGAGCTGGAGATAGTGGAGCGCTATAGAGTGGACAGAGACCTCCTGCAGCAAATTGTTGAGCTGTGCAGGCCACGCCTCACACACAGAACCAACAGAGGGGAACCCATCCCAGTGGAAACCAAGGTATGTGTTTGCCTAAGAATACTAGCAACAGGTACCTTCCAGAGACCAACTGGTGATATGATGGGGATATCACAGGCATCAGCCTCCAGGGTGCTGCACCGGTTCCTGGATGCCATGTCAGCACATGTCGGTGATCATGTATATTTCCCCAATGCCCGTGAGGTATTGGCCAGCAATATGCATCTCTTCCAGCAAATAGCGGAATACCCTGAGGTAGTGGGTGCAATAGACTGCACGCACATACGCATCATAGCACCAGCCGGTGAGCGGGGTAGGGCCTACATTAACCGCAAGGGCTTCCCTTCCATCAACTGCCAGGTCATGTGTGATGCCCAGGGCATAATAATGAATGTGTGTGCTGGCTGCCCTGGGAGCTACCATGATTCCCATATCTGGCATTTGACGCAGCTGTACCAGACATTTGCCAATGGGGACATCCCACATGGACACCTAGTGGGGGATGCAGGTTATGCACTGTAGCCGTGGCTGATGACACCCATCAAAAACGCACACACACCTGAACAGGAACGCCATAATGAGGCACACTCACAAACACGTAATGTAATAGAGCATGTGTTTGGGCTGCTCAAGTCACGGTTCCGGTGTCTGGACCCCTCTGGTGGAGCCTTGCAGTACTCGCCTACTACATGTACCCAAATTGTCATGGTATGTGCTATGCTACATAATATGATCTTGCGAAAACAGCTGCAGCAGGACCAGCATAGGGCTGGGTCAAACAGCCCCCCACCATTGCCAAGGCCATCACAGGCAGAGCGTGACTCGGAGGAGGAACAACCTGAGCCTGCCCCAGTAGGCAGAAGGAGGCGTGCCCAGTATGCCCTGGCCTTGGCAAAGAGGCAACGCATAGCACATACACTGGCTCATTAGGAACCCTGGGAATGATACCCCTCTCTGACTCACTCATATAATAACAGGGATGCCTAAAATGACATAACCTGCTCTCAAACATGTACAGGGAGTGTAGTATGTGCATCCGACAGAGGCAGCCCTGTAGCACCACCTGAGGCATGAATGCCATGTGTTAAGCAATGTAACACCATGTAGTATATGCAGACCTGATGACCCTGACTAACATCCTACCCTCACTAAGCATGATGCCACAATATGACGATGAGATGATCAATTGCAATAATTGGCTGAAGTATTGCTGTTAGTCAAATGGGATCCAATGTGTGCCAGCCTGGGATGACATGCTGAGCATGACATGATGCTCCACCTGCTAGGGGTGGCGTGCACCTATCAGTCCTGGCCATATGGATACTGGCAAAGGCTGTTGTTACCCACAGCGTGCCCTGAATAGGTAAGGCTCAAAACACAAACCCACCTCCATAGGTATCACAAGGGATAAGAACCTAGATGTAATGCTACCCAATGCCAGAAGTCTAAACAGCAAGATGCATGCAGTCTAAACTCCCCCAGTATGGAGAATGTTGATATCTGTCCTGTAACAGAAAACTGGGTCAAGGCTCACAACAGCACCCTAACACTACCAGGTTACACCTCATACTGTGCTGTACAGCCTCAAAACATGGAACAAGCTACAAAAGGAGGGTGACTAGCAATAATTGTCAAGGATAACCGCACCCCCATGTTGGTACCACAACAAGAAGCAGCATGGACTAGCCATGGTCAAGTAACAGTGGCTAAAACTGCCTCCCAGTTTATAGCTTGCTACAGACTACCGTCCTAACACCAGGAACTGCACTTGGCCTATGTTGGAATACATGAATATATCAAGCCCTCCAAACCACATTATATTGGGTGACTGAAAATACCCAAACATAGACTGGGAGCATTATTCTAGCTCCAACACTGTAGGACAAAAGTGCCTAGAATCCATAAACCAAAATGCCCTGGAACAATGTACCACTCCCACAAGAGGGGTAAGCAAACTGGATGTGATAATCAGCAACATGGGTACTGGATGGCAAGATGAGAAGTGTATCCCTCACTGGTAAGACCAGACCATAGAGTAATCACACCGGATATACACATCCTGACCACAGTCTCTGGCCAGAAAACCACAGTGAAAAACATGTGTAAAGCAAAAGTTGCACTCCACCAAACTGATGTGGAATCCATTAAAGGCCCTGTGCAGGTGCAAAATATGGGCCACACCTCAGAATGTGTTATACAGGCATTCCATGAACACTGCCAGGAATGCATGGATTATGCAATCCCAAATAAAACCAAGACACAATGCCATACACGCAGGCATCTGGCATGGTGGACTCCAGCCATTACCAAACCATGCAAGAGAATGAGGAAGTTACTACATGATAGAGCAAACATAAAAAGGGAAGTAATCACTGATCAGTAGTATGGCAATAAAATATGTCCACTCATACAATCCACTAAGGCCAGCTACAACAAGTTGAATCTGTGAATCTTGAGGCAATGTTACACCTGCCCCATGTACACAGACAACCCTCACCTCCCCCCCAAGAAATACAAATATATGTGAGAGATGCAACCATTTATCCAAACCGGAGGCTGAGCTCTCTCAACTCAGTACTGTCAAAACTAGTCAGGAGGAGAAGGTAACCACACACACCACAAACCCAGTCTCACATAGACCTATCACAACTGCAAACCAAAAACAAAAACCCAGAAAAACATTCCCGGAGGCCCTAATTACAAACACACCACATCAACAGAGGCCTCCAAAGCAGACACCCAAGCAACCACTACCTCCAAACATAGCACATGCAACACATAGTACACAAAGCTGGTGTGCCAAACAGTCACAGGCCAGAAGGAGAAACAACATGCCTGATACAGTTGTAATAGGTGACTCCATAGTCAGACACACTGCTGTCCCACTCACCAGACTGAACAAGGGAAAGGGTACAGTAAGCTGCCTGTAGGCTGCTAAAATACACCACATAACACAAGTACGCAGGTCACCCCAAAGCAAGTAGAAATATGATGCAGTCATTGTCCATGCTGACGTGAACCTCCCCAGACTACATGAAAAGAGACATAGATGAGCTCTCTGATTATGTAGTCCAGGCCGGTATGACACTGACCGTGTGCAGCATCCTACCCTCACCAAGAATGATGCCACAGTACAAACACAGAATGATCAGCTTTAACAAGTGGCACAATTACTGGTGTCATTCCAAGGGGATCCAATGTCTGTCTGCTTGGGATGTCATGCTTGACAAGCCACACTGCTGTGCCAGGGATGGCTTGCACCCATTACCCCTGGGGGTCTGGATATTGGATAAGGCTCTTGCCACCTCCATAGAGCCTTTCGTAGGCAAGGCTGAAAAGACTAACCCACCTCCCTAGAAAACATAACTGGAAAGAAACATAAGGGTAATGCTGCCCAATGCCAGACATGTAAACCTCAACATGCATGCTCCCGAGGCCCTCCCCAGTATGGAGAACATCGATGTCCGTGCAGTGACAGAAACCTGCAGCAAGGCTCCTGACAGCACACCAGCACTACCAGGTTACACCTCATATCATGCGCTATGGCCCCAAAACCTGGACCAAAACATAAAAGGAGGGGGAGTATCCATATTCAGCACAGACACCCACACGTCCAGGTAACTTACAATGCACGAAGCATTGGAGACCACCCATGTGCAACTAACTGTAGGCAAAACTGCTGTACAGTCTGTAGCATGCTACAGACTACATTCACACACAGGAACCCCACTCACTCGTCCTGAAGACACTGGACAGTATGAATGTCTCACCAAATACCAAACAAGGTACTCACAAATTACCACATAGGTGGCAATCCATTATGTATGGAAGGAGTAATCAGGGACCTAGGGACACAAGTGGACAAGTAACCTGTCATGTGACACTCACATTGCTAACGTGGCTAGGAAGACTGTCTATATTGGACACCATATCATGAAAGAATTCACATCTATGTCAACAGAGGTTATTGTGCCCCTATACTGTTCTCTTATCAGACCCATAATCTAGTACAATGCCTCATTTGGGATGTACTTTACCCGACACCTGCAGCAGTTAGAAAGACCTCAAAGGTACCTCACCAAGAGGATAAAGGGTCTCAAATATTTGTCATATGCTGCCTGGCTGTAGACACCCCAGCTGTATGCAGTCACATACTGCCTACGCAGAGGCGTTGCATGCCTGTTGTACAAGGCCATGTCCAACACAGGAGTAATGGACATGCTCCACCCCAGAAAACCCAAATCCATCGGAGCTGTGAGAGTGAGAGATGTCGACCTCAACACATAATGAAATAGGATGTGCTGGAGGGACAGATACATAACCCAGAGGCTCCCTACACCCTGGAACGGAATCCCACTCCATGTTAGGCAGAGCCCCTCACTGACTCTTTTCAACAGGAATCTTGCCAAGTGGATAGATGATCGTAGATGTACACTGGGGGTCTTCACTGTGTCACATCCAGACAGAGGCACAGTAAAGTAAATCATAAATGGCCATAATATTCACATAGCAAGGGGTGGCGAAAGCCACACACACTCTGGCTAGGCGTAGAAATGCCCTAGGGCAGATAGCCTAGTATGAACCTATGAAGATACACATTGTACAGGACACTAAGGATAATCACAAGGCTTTCTTAACTGATGGTAGGAACCTTGTTGGGAATTCACAGATATGCTCTGAATCACTCAAATATTACAAACAACATACCAAACACACACACATATTGCCAACATCCAACCTGACAGGTGCAGTGCTAACCCCCCCCCCCCCAAAATGCAAAATATCTATCCCAGCAGAGTGCTGGCCCCCTGACATTGCAGATGCTGAGGTAACAGCCAGCATCTACAAAGCAAAACACACAGCATCAATGGTATGAGATGGTGTCCTGGGCTGAGTCCAACATGGACTCCAAGAAGAATGGAATGCCAAATAACACTACTGCTCAATGTCAGTCTTACCACAGGATATGTACACAAAGAGCAGTGTACAACAACAGTGATCCTTCTCCACAAAGGTGTTGCCTGAATGGATACTGCAAACTACCACCCCAGAATGCTGACAAGCTTGGTCTGCAAAGCTATGGAAAGGATCAGCATGTACCTCAGACATAAAGATATTGGGGACCTACTGACACTGGACCCTACCCAGTGTGGCTTTCTTAAGTGCAGATCCTGCCCCTTAAACATGTTTGACTCATTTGAAACAGTCATTAAGGTCATTGATGAGGGGAATGTGGTCCACACAGCCTAGCTGGACCTTGCAAAAGGCTTCCATACAATACCCCGTGTTCATTATAGATAAGCTCACTAGCTTAAATATAAACCCCTATGTCAGTAGAGGGTTGCAAACCAGACCAAGGACAGAACTGACATGGTCAGAAATGCTGCAGCCATGTCAGACTACAAACCAGATACAGCTGGCATCCCACAAGGCTCGGTCCTGGGACCTCCCTTGTTTGGTATATATGTCCCATAGGTACAGGCCAACATGGAAGGACTGTGTCTGAACAAGTTTGCAGAGGACTACAAACTGGCCACCATATCTGACCCTCCAGCTGACACAAGCATCCCACAAAAGGGCCACATAGAAACAGACAACTGGTGCCATAGCCATGTCAGCAAGCTAATTGCAGAAAAGTGTATAGCCAACCCCTGTGGATATACAATAAGTGCCCACCAATTACCACATAGGTGTTAACCCATTAAGTATTTAAGATGTAATAAGAGACCTGGGGACACAAGTTGATAGATATCTTGCATTGGACAAGCATGTGGCTGTAGTGGTTACAGAAACATACCATATACCCACCTAATCATGAAGGTAGTGAGATCTAGATCAGGGGAGGTCATTGTGGCTCTGCAGTCATCCTTCATCAGCGTCACAATTGACTACAATGGCCCCTGTGGGATGTGACACCTCCATCAACTGGAAAGACCCCAAAAGTACCTCACCAGGAGTATCAAAGAGCTTGAACAGATGCCACGTGTTGCTTGATTAAACAAACTGCAGCTCCACACACTGCCCGCCCAGAGGCAAGCTGTGCCTGATGTATAAAGCCATGTCCAAGCTGGAATCAATGAACATGCTGCACCTTGTACAATCTGAATGGCAGTGAGCTATGCACATGAGAGACCTGAACCCCAGCACTGACATACATAGGACAAGCTGTACTGAATGATCCATAACACAGAAGCCACCCCCACTCTTGAGTAAACTCCCAGTACAGGTTAGCCAGAGAGTCACCCATCGACTCTCCTCAAGAGGAATCTTGATGAGTGGATGGGAGATGGTAGGTTTACCGTGGGTATCACTGTTATGTCACAGGTAGACAGAGGAACAGTATACTAACCATGACATATGTCATGGCAAACTCCAGTTACAATGTGTGTCGAAGGACAAACACACTCTCTGACTAGCATTAGAAATGGCCTAGGGCACATCGCTAGTGTTTGCCAATGTCCACCTATGTTGTGGAATACACTACCAATGTTGAACAAGCCTGGTTTAAGTAGTCCATATCTGAACATAATGCAACATGGTCATATGTGCACAACTGGCCCCTAAACAGTCTGTTGTGCTCACTATGAAAATTTAAAGCAGTGATAGGACTAAAGCCCAGGATACTGTCCACCACAGTGAAAGTACTGAACCAGTACACTATATGGTACTACAGTGTTAGGTCAGTATGAAAGGATGTTGACAACTGTATGCAAAGTATCCCATGCAAACCCTGCAGGCACAGTATAATCCCTGTTGTGTTCAGACACGAAGCAGTTGGCCAGTAAGTACACAACATGACACCCAACACACAACCATAAACGTGAGATATTGTTGAAGTTCACACTCATCCACATATGTGGTGGACTGCAGAGTTCAACATATGGAAAGCTCACACTGGGCATGCTCGCACACTTTGATAAATGAGACATATGTCAGACAACATGCCATGGAAAGGCTGAACTGGGCATGCTCACACACTTAGGCCATATCTCAGTTTAGCAGTTGGCCACACATATCTGGTATTTGTACGTGTCATTCCAGGAACCAACCACATTACAGCAGTCTGCCCAGTGCACACAGTTAAATGACTACAGAGACATAAGTGATATAGTGGATCCCCCCTCATATTCAAACATCTTCCACAGATACACAAGTTGTTCATAGAAACAGGGAATGCTATGGCAATAAAGACCTGCAAACAGTCTATCAGCAACAAATATTGTGCATCTGACAATTAAACATATGGGTGTAGAGGACAATACTAGGCTGTTTGCCCCAGGGAATGACAGCTCAGCCAGAGTGTGCTTGGCATCTGCATCCCCAGTACAGTAGGCTACTGTGCCACTGTAAAGTAGGTCACATAAGGCACAGTTTGTGGCTAGTGTGCTGTGCCTCAGTCAAGCAGGGACACAGTGGAGATCCCAGGGGTTGAATTTGCTATGCCACATCCATGTTGCTGGTGTGTGCTGGAAGAGGGTTGGTGAGGACCTCTAACAGTAAGTGGGCGTCAATAACAGACTGAGGGGAGCCTTATCTGCAGTGTCTGGACAATTTCACTGTCAACACGTTGTCGTGATGATTATGAGGGATTGAAGTGTCATGCCAGTACTGTTCAGAGATGTCCTCCCTCTGTGGGCTACTGCTCTGCAATGTATTAGCTCACTCTGTCTGTTGGACAGCTCATATATGGTTTGTGTACACCTGACAGGGTGTCCTGTTGTGGAGGAGTCATGGGTATATTTGGGATAGCATGATCAATGCAAACCTTCCACATGCTCATAGAATGCAATTGTCAAATATTATGCAGAGTGGCCTGTATACTCCCCCAGCATGGGTCCTTTGAAGTCTTCCACCCCAGTCTTCACAAGTGCAAATTCTGCTTTTGATAAATACACTTTGTTTGCAGTGACAACCTTGCCTGGGGGTGGGGATGGGATATGGATGTCCAGGGAAAGGTGGGTATGGTCAGATATCGACAATGGTTGTCTACCTCAGGTGTGGAACACTGAGTACCCATGTCGCAGATGGTCAGGTGCAATATGTATTCCCCCTTGTGGCTGTGGTGAGTGGTCCTGCCATAGCACATGGACTCACAAATTGTAGTGGCTGAAGGGTAATGTTGTAGAGGCCTGAGTAGTTCCCACACACAATATACCTGTACCTGACGTTAACAACTGGAATGGTGTATGTGAACACCTTCATATCTTGGCACTGTTCCCATGGAAGCAAAGTGTGTGTCCCGGATGTGGGAGGGCTGGTCTGAACTGGTTGTGTTGTGTGTTACAGGTCCTGTGGTCACGAAGCATGGTATAAAACATAACCTGCCAGTGCTGATGTGCTGATGTGCATATCTGACCCTGAAGTAGGTGGCTGCAAATGCATATATATGCTATCCCCCACCTGACAGGTGGTAGTAATAGATGTACATACCTCTGTATAAATAATGATGTCAGCACCCTATAAATACTGCAGGTGCAGAACAGATGCCCAGTAATTTGGATAGTGCGCTCTGCTAATGCGTCTCCCTCAAATATAGTTAGGTAGGGGTTTGAATCCTGAAAATGCTCAGTGTGTGTGTGTGTGTGTGTGTGGGTGAGTGGGGCTGGTGTGTGTGCAATTACATGTGTGAAAGAACTGACCCTTTTGGCAACCAGTACAACACACCAGCTGCTGCATATTCCAACCTCTACACAGAGATGATGAATTCCACACATGCCACGTGTGTTTTTGTCACACAGAATGCCCATGTGTGTGGGTTGTTGTTCACAATAATGCATGACATCGATTAAACCAGTAATGGCAATGGACACAGATGATGTATGTGTGTGCCAAATACACATATGTACCTGTGACCTTCAATAGTTCCCATGTCTGACGCCTGCCACATGTGAATACATGGTATTTGCACTGGATAACATTATGACTGTGGTCTTCTGTGCGGGTGCTGCATGTGGTATGTGTATATACAGTGTGAGTTGTATATGGTATCATCCTAGCAGTGAGGGATACACATCTGGTCTGGGGCATATAGTCTACATGTTATTGATGAACAGGTGCTGCATGTTTTCACCTGTTGTGGGAGTGGTAACACGTTGTTCCATAGCAATGCAGTGACTACATGCTAGGAACCTTTCAGCTAGGGTGTTGTAGCTACAGTAATTCATCAGCATTCAGTAATACTTCAGCATTCTTGGTGAGGGTATGATGCCAACCAAGGTCAGGGTCATACCAGCCTGTGCCACATGCTCAGAGAGCCCTTCTATGTTCCCTATCATGTAATCCAGGGAGGTACATCACAGGTCAGCCATAGTGGCATGGACAATGACTGAGTCATATGTGTCCATGCCTCTAACTGACCTGTATGCTTGTGTTATGTGGTGGACCATAGTGCCCCACGGGCATATCACTGTGACCTTCACCTCGTCCAGCCTGGTGAGCGGGACCTCACTGTACTGGACAATAAAGGCACCTAACATAACTGCAGAAGGTGTGGTCTAGCCGTACAGGCTGTGACTGTTTGGCACACAGGATTTGTGTGTTATGTGTTGCACGTGCTGTGTTCCGGCTTAACATATGCCTGTGTGCCAGCTGCAGAGGTGTCTGCTGCTCAGGCAGGATGCTATTCTGAGGCTCCACGAATGCCCCAGTGTGTTCATGTGTTTGGATTGCTGTCAGTGTAGGTCTACATCAGACTGGTATTGTAGGAACTTTAGTATTTCATGCCACGTGACAGGTTATTCCAGTACTGGGTTCAGAGTGCTTAGTCCCCAGTTTGGCTATGTGGTTGCATCTCATACATGTGTTGTACGTCCATGTGTAGGGGAGAGGGTTGACTGTGTACATGTGGCAGCTGTGACATTGCCACATGACTCACATATTCCACAGCTGTACCATAGAGGTGACTGACAAGTGACCTTTGCACATGCTACCATAGTATTGTGATTGCCATGGTGATTAACAGCACATAGGGCCAATGGGGAACAAGGTACAGAAGGTGAGTATGTGAGGGTGTAGTGCCTGCGATTAGTTAGCACTGGTATATATGCCTGCTCACGTGGTCAAATGCCAGGAAAGTCATATGCAATGTGTCACAGGCAACGTACATGCGAACAGGACAAACAGTGACGTTCTGTCAAGTGAGACATGGACATACATATAGTAAGCTATGCAGATGTCACTAGGAGTCCACAGAAGCTCTGTAAATCTGCATTGCAGGTGGGATCAGTGTTCCAGGGTAACTGCAAGCAAACATGCATGCAAACAAAGCTACAGTAAGCAGGGCTGCATGTAGTCCATTGTACAACAAACAAGCTGTACCACTTCCAGTAGGTAACAGTGCAAATATGCAGGCACTATACACATGTACATGGAAATACACAGGTCAGATGGCCAGGGTCCAGTCTCAGCGCACACAAGTGTACAGACCATGTACCGTCAGGATGTACAATAACCGGATGGAAACCCAGGTGCTCATACCTGCAGTAATACACATGTCAAATAACAGACACTGAGCCTTCACTCAGTGGTTCCATACTTAGTAGGATGTATGCTACCTGTCCTGCCACCACAGTATCCCTGACATTTATGGGGACTCAGCCTCCTGTGACAGTTAGTTTTGTGTGTTGGGGCTGTCTAGCATGGTATGAGATGTGAGCTTGCAGTGCTAGGGTGCTCCTGTGTGTCCTGTACCAGTCGTGTAGTACTGCACACATATCAACATTGTCAAACATCCGCATTGCAGAGTCCAGTGTGGGCAACATGCCACTTGCAGTTTACATGTCCGTCATTGCGTATCAATACTTTCATTACCTTATCCCCTGTGCTACCTATGTATGTGGCCTTCTGTTGACATCCTTACCACCATGTGCAGATGATACACTATGGTACTTACCATGGGTGTAGAAAACAGTACAAGACAATCATACCCTTACTGCATCAGGCATGCTGGGATATACCCACAATTATATCAGCACACAGTACTGTTATCCACATGATACTATTACTACACGCCTATGTAGTCACCCCTGTGCATCAGCAACATGTTAACCTGTACCTGCACTGATGTTACAGATTGCAGGAGGTGGCCCAGTTTCATCATATGCACAGGGTGTGAACTTGGTATGCCTGAGTCTGCCACTGATACCACCAGTTGACATGCATGTGTATGTGTGTTGGTGAGGGACAGCAGTACAAGGTGGGGCAATGTTGATGCAGTGTGTGCGTGTATGCGGTAGCCCTAGGTGTTGTCAATTCGCATCTATGTATGGATGCACACAGTTCCACCTCATGGTTGCCATATACCGGTGTTTGTGGACAGCCACAGACTGTACCTGCCAGGTCATACAGATCAGTGTCTCTGGCCACGGACACGGTACCTGTGCCTTGCAGGGGTGCTACGGACCGTATCCGGTACCAATCCAGACTGGGTACTGTCATCAGAAGCAGGTGTTCGTTGACTGGACACAAATCCCTGTTGGGCCTGTCCAGAGCCACGTGCATGTGGTCTCCTGGGGCGGTCTGATGACAGCACAGACCCAGCATTGCTGGGGCTGCTGCTGGCACTATGGGGGCGGCCGCGGCCCTGTAGTCATCCGCGACGACTGCCAGCTGTTGCTGTTGCTGGCATACGCCCACGTCGACGCCTCAACCGTCCACCATTGCCCTGGCTCATGGACATGTAGTTGTGGAACTGATCTAATATGTCCCCACAACGTCTGTCTATGACATCGGTGAAATTATGTATGGCAGCCGCAATGTCACGCATAGTGTCAGTCATGGCTGTGCGACATGCTGTCAGCTCCCTCAGACCCTGTCTGGTGTATCGTTCCATACGTGACTGTGCCTGCATGACAGCCTGAAACATAGCTGAGGTTGTAAGACCTCTGTGGGCACGTCTGACAGGGGCAGTACGCCCACGGATGCTCCCACGAGAACCCCTGGACATCTGTCTGTGTGGTACCATCTCAGGACCATACCCATGGCTGCTGTGTGGGGAAGCATGTGCCACAGATACCACATTACCCTGGTCAATGCCCACTGTATCCTGTCCATCACCTAGGGACATTGGTGACAAAGGGTGCATTAGCAGGATGACTGTGCGCATTGATGGGGTTGACAGCTATGTACTGTCAATTGGCTGACCAATGACAGACCCTGGCACACCTTCCTGTGCCATTACACAGATGTCATCATTATCAGTACTCATGGCACCTGATTCAGGTTCCCTGCTGCATGACACCAGAGCAGCACCAGAACCTGTGGGAGGGAAACAGGAAACACAGTTTACAATGTCTACACAATGTTACCAGTGATGCACACATGCACAGGTGCACTCATGCACACATGCACACATGCAGACAGTTGCACACTTGCACACTACTCAGTATGCAAGATATCAACACACAGACACAGACACACCTGCATGCATACACAGAGCACTACTAAGTGAGCCTAATATTACTATTACTATCAAGACTATTAAAGGTATTGTTAATACACACTCACCAGCATGGATAGGCTTCATTGCTGTTACACCGGAGGGACCTGCAGAAGTGAGGAAATTAATGTCAGTGGGCACAACTGTGCCATTGTTACTGAGTATGGTACAGGTCAGTAGTACAACAGTTGCCTTTCACAGGTCAGCTGCTGATATTGAGAATATCACACTTGCACATTAAATACTATGATGGCAGCTACACACCAAGGACACACCTCACACATGCATTAACTACCAGTGTACACAACAGTCAACTATACATATGGCATATTACCTGCACGCTCGTAGTCTTGGTGCTGTGTGGCTCCAGCCTCCATCATAATGCAGGTCTGCTGCTGTTGTTGTTGGCGGGCTGGAGCCACAACACTTATGAGTAGTCCCTCCAGTCTGGTGAGTGGGGGATGTGTAGCCACCCCACCACCTGTGGCAGCCTGTTGCCTGTGGATGTCCGACGCACGCTGATGGACATTTCTGATTAAATCACTGTAGTGATGTTGTACCTGCTCATATGTCCTATTATGCGTGCCTATGTCATTTACCCGATGGACCAGGTCTTGCCACAGTGCAGCCCTCTCCTGCTGATTCTGGCTGGTGCGTGAAAAGAGTATTGCATAATCCCGCACCAGGCTCTGGTGTATTTCCTCATCCTCAGCTGCAGAGTATGCTGGATTGCGCTGGTGAGCCATGGTCCTGAAAAAGGAAATAACATGATATCAGCAAAATATGTCAGCAGAATTTGGCACACATACTACACATGCTACTCGACTGTTGTGATACAACATATCTCACATATATAGCATCTGTCTGTCTATTGGTGGATACACATGTAAATGACCAGGTATTAGTGCTCAGCCAACAACTGTGCAACAGTACCTGGCACACTCCATACGACATACTACCAAACCCCAGCAGTCAGAACACTGATTCAGGTCCAAAGCACATCCTCACTCTGGGGGGTTGTATCGAGGTACTGTATGGGGTACATCATCAACTATTGTGATCTGACCACAAACTAATTGCCCTGGATATACATATCCCACCTCCACCACCAGCACAAACGACTACAGTGAATAACATTTCAAATGCAAACTTTACACTTCGTAACACTGAGATGGTATCCTTTAAGCCCACTGGGCCAGTGGAAGACACAACCCACAATGCTGACTCCTTCACAAATGATTTCTACGGACATCTCCGAGAATGCATGGATCATGCAATCCCATATAAGACCAAGACACTCTCCACAAAGGGAAAGCATCCTGTCTGGTGGACCCCAGCCATAGACAGATTGTATAACAAAAGATGGAAGCTACTGCAAGACAGAGCATAATTCCATAAAGGGAAAGCATGTCTGATCAGCACTAGTAAAGAGCTATTTTCTCTCTTACAAACTTCCATGGGCAACTTTGAGAGGGAATTCACTGGGGACACTACCGATAACCACAAGGCCTTCTTCAGTTATGTTAGAAACCTGGTCAGAAAACCTCCAATATGCTCATAGTTAGTACACAACAACAAATAATTCACTGAACCCACAGATATTGGCAACATTGTGGCAGACAGGTTCAGTGCAAGTTTCCCCCCTCCCTCTCCCCCAAACTAAGACATACTTATCCCAGCTGAATGTAACCTCCCTGTCATCACAGATGTCCAGGTGAGAGGCGCCCTCAGAAAAACAGAAAACACAGCATCAATGGGACCTGATGGTATCCCCGGTTGCATGCTACATGAACTCCAAAAGGAGCTAAACACACATATAGAAGTGCTATGTAACACTTGCCTGACTACAGGATATGTACCTGTACACTGGCGTACAGCAGCAGTGGCTCCACTCCACGAAGGAGGCACCTCTACATACCAATACAATACAACACAATACAATACATTACATTACAATACAATACAATATGCTATTGACCCTGGGACTACAGCAGCATACTGTTCTGCTACCCTGACCATTGTGACACATGTGATGTGATGGTACCTGCTCCTGTCAAACAGTTACACAGGGTGACTCATATGGCATATTACCTATCTGACTAACATTCAGCAGGGGTATGTGTGACATATACTCATGGGGAGTCTTGCTTCTTAACACTGTGTGGTTTATTGCAGGGTATGTCTTATCTGTGGGTAGGAACCTGTACCTCCGCCATGTGCTCTCTACTGCGGTGTAAAGGACGACACACAGCAGTCATTTAGGTTGTGGATGGTGTGAGGTGTTACTATGGTTGTTGGACATCTGTCATGGGTGTGACTTAAGTATGTAAATCCAGGAGTGGTAACCTCTATGTGGGTAGTATGTGTGTACTTTGTGGTGTTGTCAGTCACTGTGCATAGGTAATGTGTTTGAGTGCATTGTCACAGTGTCGTACATGTCACTGTGTCCTTCTCCATATCTGTAGCTGTCATGTGAGGTACATACCGTGGCAGCCATTGTGTGGTGTGGAGGGGTACACTGACCTACATGTCCATAAGCTGACACACCATGTCTGCTGACACATACCATGTGCAGGTATTCCAGGAATAGTGTGCCACGGTGACTGTCATTGGGGGGACTATTGTACACATTTATGACCCTGTTCACCCCTGACACATGCAGTGGTGGGCAGCCAATCACATATCTGGTGGTTACTGGTGTAGGTGATTTGAAATGGGGTATGGTACTCCAGTTTCGACACTGGTGTTCACTCCATGCCTTTGTCACCAGACACCTGTTGCAATACATCTGTACACATGTGCCTCACCCAGAATATATATACATCTCTCTCTCTCTCTCTATATATATATATATATATATATATATATATATATATATGTGTGTGTATATTATATATCTATATGTATATATGTATACACATATATGTCTATATAAATATATGTCTGTATACATATACACATATATATATCTATGTACATATATTGCTATAGATATGGAGAGGGGGGGAGTGTGACAGAGAGGGGGTGAGAGTGACAGATGAGGTGGGACAGGGGGAGTGTGAGATCGTCATATACAGTCATATCTGTAGATAGTCAGATCTGTCTGTCTATGTATATGTATCTACATATATCTATATCTGTATGTGTGTATTACATATATATGTTTCTACATATTCTATCTACATCTGTCTATGTATTCCTACATCCCTCTCTATGTATGTATACATATATGCATATTATATATATATATATATATATATATATATATATATATATATATATATATATATATATATATATATATATATATATATATACACATACATATATTGACATACATATATATCCATATGATAGATAGGTATATCAACATGTTTGTTTACAAAACTGTATACACACACTAACATATTGCTAAACATACATAACTGTGAAACCTACTTTGTACATTGCACTACAACCTACATTCAACCTACTTTGATATGTGCACATAGATGCCCTCACATACATATGTATGTACAGCCTTCACTGATAGTTGCTGTATGTCCCCTGCCCTATGCACATCTTCATATACATGTGGATACAGACCAATGACACATATGGAGGGTTCACAGTATGTAGACTTTTAAAGTATTACTTTACATTACCTGTGTTTGTCACAGCTGCTTGCATTGCAGTTTGGTTTGGTGTCCTGCTGCTGCTCCAGTTGGCAGTTGTCAGCTTTTGAGTGGGTTTTGATGACTGTTTTTGTTTGTGTATGTTTTTTTTTATTTCTCTCTCTCTCTCTCTCTCTCCCTACCTCCACAGGGTGCAATGAAAGTATTGCATGTGTGGACTGGGAGTACAGCATGCTTTGATAGGTATCTGCATATGTCCATGTGATGGCCTCTGCACCAATTGTTAGCCAGCATTTGCTAATTGCATGCAGCCAGTTGTGTACTGATTACAGTTCTCACTGTGATTCCAGGACAGTGCAATAAAAAGGTATGTGAGATAGGCGTAGCCCTTTCAGAGTTTAAGGGCAGGGACCATGCTGGTATGCTGTGGACACTGTTCTGTGAGTGTAAAGGTTAGTATATCTCTCATATTTCTGGCTGTGTTGTAGATTAACATTTCTCCATTCATTTCTCCAGTTTCCTGTACTAAGTGTGTATGTACACTGACACCTTAGACTACTACTACTGTTAATGTGGGTGTGTGTGCTTTCCTGTGGGACATGTGGTGTAACTGGTATATAGCAGTGGCTCTTGCACTTTGTTGCTATGGCTTCAATATTTGCCCTTTACATTCACTACTTGTATACCTGCTAGGTGTCTTGACTGTAGTGTGTTGCTGTGGCTTTCCTATTTTCCATGTACATTCACACCTTGGAATGCTTGCTATATCTGCTAGGGTGTTACTGCATGCAGTGTGGTCTGGCCATGGTGTGGGCCTTGACATCTATTAGGGTATTTGAGTATGCTGCTGAGCAGGCCCCAGAGACTCTCAGGTGCATCTTTTATCTGCCTCATGGAATGGTACATATCAGTGGGGTACACCCATTAAATTGCCTGGTATTCTGCAGTTGTGACTGTGTGTTAGCATGAGCATATGTATTACTACACTATTTCCGATGTGCAAGTGGTGCATACTTTCAGTACTTCATAGTTACCATTGCATGTGTTGTAACACCTTTCTGCCTACTGTTTGTACATTTCACAGGGAGTCTGTGGGCCATCCCTGTAACTCACTGTTGCTATGTCCAGGCTCTTAACTATTCAAATATGGCAGTGTCAGACCTCTCAAGTGTACAGATATTTGCAGGATGTCCACATTTTTGCCTCATATTTTGGTCCATATCTCATAAACAGCTTTTTCTGGCAAATCACTCTGGGCTCAAGTCAAACTATAGTGACAAACATTTCAGTTTCAGACTTCATACCCTTCCAAACATCCAGCATAATGCAAAACCTGTTACTCTCTCAACTGTCTAAGTTTGTTGGAGCAATATTTGGAAAGTGTCCCTGTTTTTGGGCCTTTGCTCCACATTTTTTATTACTTAGTCTGGATGTGTTGCTGTAAGAGGTTGTGGGGTATGAGCAGTGATTATCCTGCTGTGATTATGTGTGTGGCTTGCAAGGTGCTACAGTGACATTATTACCTACTAGCTACCAACTAGAATGGCTGTTTCTGTTCACACACTACTACTACAGAAATCCACTACATTTGACAGTAAATATACATGACATGCTTTGTGTACTACACATTCTATATTCCCTTTACATTCATTCCTACTATTACATGATATATTTATTGTAGCACAATGTTCTTATATAACAGTCATGGCTTAGTGGTAAGTCATGCAGACTACTGTTTCCAAGGTCCTGGGTTTCGGACTGACAGTGGGATTTTATTTTGCTTTCGAGCAGACTACAGGCCTTGTCATTCAGAGTGACTAAGGCACTTTTAAGCAGTTGTAACTGGGTTAGCGCTGGTTTGCGCGGAGCTCACGCATGCGCACTGGCGTTCAGCTCTGCGCACACCCGCTTACAACCGCTTAAAAGTGCTTACTCTTGCGCACACCCGCGCTAATTTCTTTGAAAGAAATGAAAATGGGGAGACAGGAAAGTGGTGAAAAAGGGGTCACAAAGAGGGCAAGACAGTAGGGAAACAAGCTCGGGTTTTGCAGGAGGGATGTAGGTAAGGCCCATAGCTGCCCATTTCTTCATCAGCAACAGCTGTGCATATGTTTGTAATTTGGTGTGACATTTGATACCTTCCACCCCTGAGAGAGGTGTAAGGACAACAATAATACTTGTTGTACAGCCAATTGTAATGTTTGTAATTTGGTGTGACATTTGAAACCTTCCACCCCTGAGAGAGGTGTAAGGACAACAATAATACTTGTTGTCCAGCCAATTGTAATTGACAGTTTCCATGTCCAGCAGACGTGTGCGAAATGGGCAGCTTTGTATGGGGCGTAATTTTTTTGTGGGTACAGAGTGCCCTTTTTTTTTTTTTTTTTTTCAGGTGAGAGTGGTATGTTAGGTACAGGAAGTCGGTATAGCTGGGGAGGTAGGTTGGGTAGGTTAACAGACAAGACAAACAAGATGCATACAGGGGCGGTGTATGACACGTGGGGGGGTTACACAATTGACTGGGACGGATGTTTGGATATCTAGAGCCCATGAGCCCACAGATGGCAACAGTGGAACTGATATCCCCACCCATGGGCAGTTGCCACTGTGCCTTCACTGCCCAGGACGGGGCTGTGCTGGGGGCTGTGTAGGCCGGGCAGCAGGTATGCCCGTTAGTTGTGCAACCCATGCCTCAAGCTGGCATAGGGGCCCAAGAACAGCTTCCCGGATCTCCCTACGCACCACAGTCTGAACATTACGGAGGGTGAGTGGATGTTCTCCGCCGGCCACACTTGCAGATGGGGGACAAGCCCCATCCCCTGCAGCACTTCCACCCGCAGGTGGCACAGGGCCACCGGAGGAGGGTCCAGCCTGGGCACTACTGCCAGGTGCACTCGCCAGCTGAGGAGGGAGAGGTGGGTCCGCTGGAACCCACCTTCTCTGTCATCCTATGTTTTGCATTATGTCATGACAGTTTGGGTTAGTAACGTACAATACCATTCACAATTAGTTGTAACAGCATGCATTAGTATTCCCATTAACCAAACACCCAGATATTCAAACCATTGAACAGCAAGCATAACACATGCATATTTTGAACAGCAATACACAGTCCAACAACATGCAGGGTTGATTGATGGCAACAGGCCATCAGGTTTGGATGTATGAACAGGGAAGATGCATCAACGTGCATGCAGATATGTATGAACCAACAGGACAAATGTCCAGGGGTGTTAATTGTGATTGCACATACAATTTCACGTGGAATGGATTATATGTGGTTATAGGGTGGGGTGAAGAAAATTTAATTAACAACTTCAAATACCAATAGATATGCTGTACATTTCTAATAGCTGCAGATATATACACTCTACAGTTCTGCCTACAGTTTCCTATGTGATAACTACTTCAAGTTGGTGATAGGAATGTTACTGCTACATCAATATACATTTTCATTTTTATTCATACACATTCATATCTGGCTCTGTTCAGCTACATCATCCTGCTACATTTGCTTTATATAGCTTTAGACAACTGTGGATGTTTGGTATTTCAGACAACCATACTATCTGCATATTGCAGACTGAGAGCAACATATCCAGATTTTGGGATACACATTCCAGCTGCGGTACCATTTGCAGCACATGTTACTGTTTGGTTCTGCCTGTCACATTCATTTCATTCTGTACTGACTGCAGTATACTTTATTCAGGACAAACATTAATTAAACAATTAAAAAATGTATTAAACATTTAAAGACACAAGATCAAATAAAAAAGGAACTGAAATCAACTGATTTGTTCACAGACAGTTCCCTGTACTTTAAAAAACATTTAACATTAATGGTGTCATTAAGACCAGGATGAACATCAGAGTTAAGTCTTATTTGCCATAGGGTCTCACGCTGTTCTAGATAGTTCTTAAAATCACCTCGCCTTAAATCAGAATGGACAACCTCTAAAACAGAAAACAAAAACTTTTTAAATGTTGGACATACAACTGAATGTTTAAATAAAGCAGAATAGGTGTTATCTTTGGAATTCCAAAGACCCACAAATCTTTAACAGATCCCCCATTCAGGCCAATTGTCTCATCACCGCATTCCATTACTGAGGGTATTTCCCTCATTATTGACGCTGTTTTGGGACCTTGTTTGGTCAATGAAGATTCTTATATTAGAGATTCTTGGCATTTCTTGGAGAAATTTAACAGATATGTTCGGAATGATTTTTTTGATGCTAATAAGTTTATCATGTTTACCATTGATGTGGTATCTTTATATACTTGTATACCTCATTATGAGGGTGTTGAAGCTGTTCGGTGTTTTCTAGCTAAGAAAAACTGTGGGCTTAACAAGAATGCTATTTCTACTATTTGTGGGTTCCTTGACATCATCTTAGATAATAACTTTTTTCTTTTTGAGAAGACTTTTATAAACAAAAGAGAGGAGTGGCCATGGGCTCTGCTGCTGCTCCGCCCTCGCCAATTTGGTTATGGCTTGGTGGGAACATCAGCATTTGCCCATGTTACAAAGAAATTTAATATTCCTTTTTTTGTCATTTTGTTGACGATTTATTATTTATAATTGAGGGAGATTCCAGCACAGTGAATAATTTTCTTATGGATATTAATATTTTGTCTAGTTATTTAAAATTTACTTTAAGCTGTGTAGGATTAAAGGTTAATTTTTTGGATGTGCTTCTTTGGTGGGACACAGATGACAATAGGTTTCATAGTAGTATTTATCGTAAGGATACATTTACCAACAGTTACTTACATTACACTAGCAATCACCCTAGGCATATTGTTAAGAACATTCCGCGAGGACAGTTTATTAGGGCAAGCCGCTTGACTTCTAAAGATTGTATTTTAAAAAATGAGTTTGAGTTCATCACTAATTTGTTTGTTAATAGAGGATATCCTATGTGTCATTTATCAAAAATTAGTATAGATATCATGAGTAAACGCTCGGTTGAGTACCAGGCATTGTTGAATTATACTACTTATGAGAATTTTAGTTTTGATTTATCCCATTCCAATAACGTTGAACAGAAATTAGTTTGTGCTTTAGATATGACTGTTGATAGTCAACGCATTCAACAAATAGTTAGAAAGAACTGGAGGATCATTAGGGGTAACTTGGATTTGTTCCAGGTATTAGGTAATAAACCATTCTTTGTTTTCAAGAATGGTTTTAACCTCAAGAAAGCTTTGCAGTTTAGTGATCTTGAAAATGTTAACACCATTTCTGAAAGGAGAGGCATGCATTGCTGCCATCAATGCAACATGTGCAGGTATATTCACGAGGGTCCATACATTAGTCTTGACACTTATGGAAAAACTATTAGTGTGCCCAGTTTCGTAAATTGTAATACGAAAGGTGTGGTGTATATTAGTATTTGTTCTAGTTGTTCAAGTTTTTATGTTGGGATGACCAGTAGATGTTTAAAGACACGCATCAGAGAGCATCTTTATGCCATTAAACATAGGGATGAAAATAATGCTTTATTTAAACATTCAGTTGTATGTCCAACATTTAAAAAGTTTTTGTTTTCTGTTTTAGAGGTTGTCCATTCTGATTTAAGGTGAGGTGATTTTAAGAACTATCTAGAACAGCGTGAGACCCTATGGCAAATAAGACTTAACTCCGATGTTCATCCTGGTCTTAATGACACCATTAATGTTAAATGTTTTTTAAAGTACAGGGAACTGTCCGTGAACAAATCAGTTGATTTCAGTTCCTTTTTTATTTGATCTTGTGTCTTTAAATGTTTAATACATTTTTTAATTGTTTAATTAATGTTTGTTTAATTAATTTTCGATTGATACTTTATTCAGGAGTTAGTACTACTTTATTGGTGGATTCATAACTCTTTCTCACACTCTCTCACTTGTTTTATTTTTACAATTCAGGCTGGTGCTTAATTCTAGGCTTTATTGACATGTTTTACCTGTAGTTCTAACAATCCTTTCCAACAGTCTCACTTCTGTCATGTTTCTGTATTTCAACAGGGATATATTTCACACATGTGTTTTACTCAGCTTCTGCAGCTGTACTTTTCAGCCTGCTGCAGGTTATGTACTATTATATAACAAGTGGGACATCTTTATTTCGGACTTGTTTCATTTTTATGTTTGGATTACAGGCTGCATCACACTTTTGTAATCAAGCAATACTTGCAAACCCTCTTACACTGTTACTTGCACATTTTATTAATTAGCGACTACACTGCATTCTTTTGCTAACTGTCATACTTATATATTTATTTACAGTTACAGGGAGAGAATTACTGACCTGCCTGGTGGCGCAACCGTACCAGCCTATCGCCATAGGCTCTACGGTTTGCAGAACGGACACCTGCAGCTGTAATATAAATAAAGTAATATTGGAATACACATCTCCATAATATCAGCTAGGTTAATTTCTTACATAAGTAATTACATGTAACTTACTCAGTAGTGGGGTGTTGGGCATTTGCCGGGCCTCCTGGATCCAACGGTTCAGTTGGTCCCTGCTTCCATCTCTTCAGGTCCGCATGATGGTGACGGACCTGCTCACCAGTCCTTGGTATCCCTGTGGCACTGGTGAGATCATGAGCCAACCGGTCCCACGCCTCAGCCCTATTTGCTCCCCACAGGACCTGGCCCTGCATGAGTTGGGCCTCATGATTGTGGACAAGGAGCCAAACCATATATTTGGACTTCTCAATGCCCCACCTCTGTGCTCGAAAGCAACTACCCTCACCTACACCTGACATTCTGGATGCAAGTCGGTTCTACAATCGGTTATGCTGTGTATTCCCGCCTATGGGGCTTATATATGCCGTTTTTCCCGCACTTATCTGTGATTGGCCATTTTGGAATTGTATCAGCTTCACAAAACCTGCTTTGTCATGCTCCTCTTTCTATTCATTCCTATATATATGCTATTACTGCATTTCTAAGTGCAACTGTCATGGCTTAGTGGTTTAGTACCTTGACTATGGTGCATGGTATCCTGGGTTCGAACCTGGCCACTGCTTTTTGTATTTTATGACTGTCTGCACAGGCTAGGAGGTGTGTCTGTGTAAAGGCAGTTTTGTTACAGCTTGCTCAACGTTGCCCGTCGGTTAGCTTGTTGGCATGGCGCGCAGCTCCGCGCAAACGGGTTACGCTGGTTTACGCATCATTTGGCTGTCAGCACGCATATTACGCTCATCTTAGCTATGGGCACACAGTTTCAGCGTGTTAAACCACTGCTCACCTACGGGCACTCATTTTACACCTGTTAAACCACTGCTCACCTACGGGCACTCATTTTACACCTGTTAAACCACTGCTCACCTACGGGCACTCATTTTATACCTGTTAAACCACTGCTCACCTACGGGCAGATGCACTCAACTTGTTAGACTGTAGCTCAGCTATAGGCACATCTGACATTATTTTTATTTTATTATCTCACATTTCTTCAAAATATATGGCCCATTTCATTACATTTTACATAAAATATAATTTTATGTGTGTACAGATATGTCAGGGACTTGTTTCGTGCTTATTTCATTAAAAATAAAAATTGATGTTGGGGGGGCTCGAACCATGACTGCCTGCTCTTCAGCCGACGTCTCTCCGCTATGCTATTGCTTCTTGGCTTACTTTGCATATTTAGTTCTTATATGCTTTTCCACTGACTGCTAACAGTGGCTAAGCTACGGGCACGCCCGCGCAAACGAGCGCACTCATGGGCAAACATCTTTACAATTTAAAAAAAAATTATAAGATGTTCGTTTGTACATTTTATGTTCGTAGTCTGTGGGGGCATGTGTTGCATTGTGTTTATTCACATTTACACAGGCTGTGTCGTGGGGGTTTACTTTCGGGACATTTACTCTTCTGGGGGTGTGTCCGTTTGCAGGGATCATAGGTTCATAGGTTTATACTAGGCTATCTGCCCTAAGGTATTTATAAGCCTAGCCCAAAGTTTTGTGGCTTAGGTCACCCCTTATGTTAAAAAATACTGTGCCCATTAGTTTGTTGTGCCTCTGTCCAGCAGTGACATAGAGATGATTCCTGGGGTAAACCTACGATCTCCCATCCACCGGTCAAGATTTCTCTTGAACAGAGCCAGAGAGGTGCTCTGCCTCACATGGACTGGGATTTTATTCCACAGCATAGGGAGTCTCTGGGTGACAAATCTATCCCTCCAGCATGTCCTGTTTATATCCGTGCTAAGGTTTAAGTCGCTTGCTCTAGTGGATCTGGTAGATTTGGATTTTTTGAGGTGGAGCATGTCCATTAATTCCAGGTTGGACATGGCCTTGTATGTCAGGCACAGGTCACCTCTGAGCAGGCGGTATGCGACTGAATAGAGCTGGAGTTTCTTCAGTCTGGCAGCATATGACAGATTTTGGAGTTCCTTTATCCTTTTGGTGAGGAACTTTTGGGGTCTCTCCAATTGCTGCAGGTGTCGGGTGAGATACATCCCGAATGGGGCATTGTACTCGATCATTGGTCTGATAAGTGAAGAGTACAGGGGAACAATGACCTCACTTGATCTGGATGTGAATCCCTTCATGATCAGGTGGGCAATGTAGAAGGTCTTCCTAACCACTTTAGCAATGTGAGTGTCAAAAGAAAGGCCACTGTCAACCTGGGTCCCCAGGTCCCTGATAACCTCTTCTGTGCTTAATGGATTGCCACCTATATGGTAGCTTGGGGTTACCTTGTTTTTCCCGAAGGGTATGACTATACATTTTTTGGCATTTAAATTCAGGCCATGGCTCTGGCACCAGTTATCAGTTTCCGTGAGACCCCTCTGAAGGATATCTATGTCCGATGTACTTTCCACTATGGCGCCCAGTTTGCAGTCATCTGCAAACTTTGTCAGCCATAGTCCTCCTATGTTTGCCTGTACTTCTGAGAAGTAGATGCCGAACAACAGGGGGCCAAGGACTGAGCCCTGTGGGACCCCACTTGTGACCGGCTTGGAGTCTGACATGGCGCCAGCAACTCTAACCCTGTGGGTTCTGTCCTTTAGCCAGTTTGCAACCCATCTTGTGACATATGGGTTTACATTTAAGCTGGTAAGTTTCTCTAATACCCGAGTGGGGTATTATGTCGAAAGCTTTTGCAAGGTCAAGGTAGGCTGTATGGACTGCCTTTCCCTCATCAATGGCCTTGGTGACTGTTTCGAAGAAGTCGACCAAGTTCAAAAGGCATGATCTGCCCTTGACAAAGCCAAACTGGGTTGGGTCCAATGTCTGCAAGTCCCCTATGTCTTTGTTTATGAGTTCCATTATGATCCTCTCCATAGCTTTGCAGACCAGGCTTGTTAAGCTTATGGGGCGGTCATTTCCAGGGTCCGTAGAGGTACCGCCTTTGTGGAGTGGGACCACAGTTGCCGTATGCCACTCCTTGGGCACGTATCCTGTGGTAAGGCTAAGATTAAACAGCTGCCTTATATGCGGGTTTAGTTCCTCGTTGAGTTTGTGTAGCACACAGCCGGGGACACCATCCGGTCCCATTGATGCTGTGTTTTTAGCTTTAGAGAGAGCAGCTTTCACCTGCGCATTAGAGATGTCTGGGAGGCTACACTCCGCTGGGATAGTTATCTCTCCTTTTGGGGGAGGGGTGAAGTTTGCACTGAACCGGTCTGCCAGTATGTTGGCAATGTCTGTGGGTTCAGTGATTTTTGTATCATTTTGGACTAATTCTGCATATCTGGGAGTTTCCACCCAGGTTTCTAACATAGCTGAAGAAGGCCTTATGATTGTCTTTTGAATCTATTGCAATTTTTCTCTCAAATTTGGCCTTGGATGATTTTATGAGTGCTCGTATTTTTTACTAATAATGATCAAGGGTGTCTTCTTTTATGGATTTTGCTCTATCATGTAACAGCTTTCTCCTCTTATTGTAAAGTTTGTTTATAGCTGGGGTCCACCAGACTGGACGCTTGCCCTTGGTGGAAAGAGTCTTGGTTTTATTAGGGATTGCCTGATCCATGCAGTCCTGGAGGTGTTCAGAGAAGGCATTTGTAAGGGCTTCCGCAGCTTGGGTTGTGGTTTCCACTGGCTCAGGGGCCTTGAATGATACCACACCAGTCTTGAGTAGTGTGAAGTTTGCTTTAGAGAAGTTCTTCACTGTGGTCTTTTTTGTTTGGGGTGGGGGGATGTGGATTTCCAGTGAGATAAGTTTGTGATCTGATCTCACCAATGAGGGATATACTTCCGCTGTGGAGCATTTTGTCCCCATGTTTGTGATGATGAGATCTAGTATATTTTCTCCTCTTGTGGGAACGGTGACTAGTTGTTCCATGGCATTTGAATTTATGAACTCCAGGAACCTTTGGGCTAGAAAGTTGGGGCTTGAGTAATGTTCCCAGTCTATATTCGGGTAGTTGAAGTCACCCAATATAATGATGTTTGGAGATACATTTATACCCTCCAGTGTCTTCAGGAAGGCTGTGTGGGGTTCCTGAGTTTGAGAGGGTGGCCTGTAGCATGCTACAAATTGTAGAGCAGTTTTGCCTATGGTTACTTGCACCTGGATGGTTTCCGATGCTTCGTGCGTTGCCACCAACCTGGAGGTGTGGGTATCCTTGATGATTATGGATACACCCCCTCCTTTTGTGGTGTGGTCCGGGTTTTGGGGCCGGAACGCATGATATGAGGTAAAACCGGATAGTGCCGGGGTGCTCTCAGGAGCCTTGAACCAGGTTTCAAGTCACAGCACAGACATCGATGTTCTCCATACTGAGAAGGGCCTCGAGAGTGTGCATTTTGAGATTTAGACTTCTGGCATTGAGCAGCATTACCCTTAGTTTCTTCTCATTTTTGTTTTCTAGGGTGGTAGGTTTAGAATTTGAGCCTTGCCTAAAAAGGCACTATGGGGTGGCAAGAGCCTTAGCCAATATCCGAATCCCAGGGTGACAGGTGCAAGCCGCCCTTATGAAGCAGCGTGGCTTGTCAAGCATGTCATCCCAGGCAGACAGACACTGGATCCCCTTTGAATGACACCAGAAATTAAGCCAATTGTTAAAGCTGATCATCTTGTCTCTATGTTGTGGCATCATTCTTGGTGAAGGAAGGATACTGCTCAGGGTCAGGGTCATACCTGCCTGGGCTACATAATCAGAGAGCTCCTCTATGTCTCTTTTCATGTAGTCCAGGGAGGTATCGTCTCAGGTCGCTCACACCAGCATGGACAATGACTGTGTCATATTTGTACTTGCTGTGGAGTGACCCGAGTGCTTGTGTTATGTGGCGGATTCTAGTGCCCGATAGGCAGCTTACTGTGACTCTCTCCTTGTTCAGCCTGGTGAGTGGGACGTCAGTGTGTCTGACTATGGAGTCACCTATGACAAGTATGTTTGGTGTTGTATTTGGCCTTAAGGGCTGTGACTGCTTTGCACACTGATTTTGTGGTTTATGTGTTGCCTGTGGTGTGTCATGAGGTGGCAGTTGCTTGGATGTCTGCTTTGGAGGCCTCTGCTGTTTAGGTAAATTTTTGCTCAGAGCCTCCGAGTATGACTTTGTGTGTTTATGTGTTTGATTCATTGTTGTGATAGCTTTATGTGAGACTGGTTTTGTGGTGTATGTAGTTGCCTTCTCCTCCTGTCTGGTCTTGCCAGTCCTGAGTTGAGAGAGCTCAGCCTCCAGTTTGGCTAAATAGCTGCATCTCTCGCAAGTATTTGTGTTATGTGGGAGGAGGAGAGGGTTGTCAGTGTACATGAGCCAATTGTAACATTGCCTCAATATTCCCAAATTCACCAACTGGACAGGAGAGGACGCCAGCATCTGGCCCTTCGACATGCTAGAGAAATTTAGAAGTTAGGGGTGTAACTGAATAAGAGAGGACTTAGTAAGGAAGTGGGTACTCCTGGGGGGGGGGTTTGCTAGTGAGGGACTTTGTATAATACAGAAGTGTAAAACCTGAAAAGAAGATGCTTTTAAGACAAGTAAAAGCTGTTAGGAACAAGTGCTGCGCTTTTTAGTTAAGGGATATACTGTTTAGATTACTAGTAGAGCAGTTCTAAGGGAAAAAATGAAGAACAGACTTTATGGAGCCAGAAAAAGTTTAACCGGCGCTGCCCGATGCTGCTCTAGTGGCAACTCCGCGCTAAAGCACTCTAAAGCGTGCTTGATAGCAGGGGCTGGAAAGAGCCAGGAATTGACCCAAAACAGCCAATAAAACTACAGTTTCAAGTCAGTAACCACTCCCACGGGGGGCAGGGAAGCAGCTCAATGTTTATCACTGCCACTGATCAACAGAGAGACTTTCCTTTAGCCCAAGCAAAAATGGCCTCACAGAAACTTACAAACCAGTTCAAGAACAGCAAGCCTGTAACTTGAACTTTTTTAAATCTCAGAAAAGTGGGAAAAAAGCAAGATTTTTTTTTTGTTTTTGTTTTTTCAAAGATAGCAGAGGTTCACAAGTAATATCAAGTTATAACAGTGCAGTAAATGACCCCACACAAGAGTGCTAGGTCAAAGACAGAAAATATGCAAGTTTTGAGAAAAAAAGATTTTAAAATTAAGTGCAAACAGGAAATTCAGTATACATCTTTTAGTTGTGCTCTAAATACAGCTACTAATTCAGAAATCAAGTTTAACAAGCCAGAAAATGCTCAAACTAGGCAGCTATGCAGAAAAACTTATCAAATAAACAGAGGAAAAATACTTAAAATCTCAAAAGTGGCTCCTTTCTTCTCTCAGCGTTTTCTCCTCTTGGTGGGTGCTTCACCAACAGCCAACAAGCCTGAAAAGACGCCAAAACCATGAGGCAACTAGGTTTTAAGAGAGGAAGATGAAGGAGTTTTGGAAATGACCCCTTTTGGCCAATAAAACTACAGTTTCAAGTCAGTAACCACTCCCACAGGGGCAGGGAAGCAGCTCAATGTTTATCACTGCCACTGATCAACAGAGAGACTTTCCTTTAGCCCAAGCAAAAATGGCCTCAGAGAAACTTACAAACCAGTTCAAGAACAGCAAGCCTGTAACTTGAACTTTTTTAAATCTCAGAAAAGTGGGAAAAAAAGCAAGATTTTTTTGTTTTTGTTTTTTCAGAGATAGCAGAGGTTCACAAGTAATATCAAGTTATAACAGTGCAGTAAATGACCCCACACAAGAGTGCTAGGTCAAAGACAGAAAATATGCAAGTTTTGAGAAAAAACGATTTTAAAATTAAGTGCAAACGGGAAATTCAGTATACAGCTTTTGGTTGTGCTCTAAATACAGCTACTAATGCAGAAATCAAGTTTAACAAGCCAGAAAATGCTCAAACTAGGCAGCTATGCAGAAAAACTTATCAAATAAACAGAGGAAAAATACTTAAAATCTCAAAAGTGGCTCCTTTCTTCTCTCAGCGTTTTCTCCTCTTGGTGGGTGCTTCACCAACAGCCAACAAGCCTGAAAAAACGCCAAAACCACGAGGCAACTATGTTTTAAGAGAGGAAGATGAAGGAGTTTTAGAAATGACCCCTTTTGGCCAATAAAACTACAGTTTCAAGTCAGTAACCACTCCCACGGGGGCAGGGAAGCAGCTCAATGTTTATCACTGCCACTGATCAACAGAGAGACCTTCCTTTAGCCCAAGCAAAAATGGCCTCACAGAAACTTACAAACCAGTTCAAGAACAGCAAGCCTGTAACTTGAACTTTTTAAAATCTCAGACAAGTGGGAAAAAAAGCAAGATTTTTTTGTTTTTGTTTTTTCAGAGATAGCAGAGGTTCACAAGTAATATCAAGTTATAACAGTGCAGTAAATGACCCCACACAAGAGTGCTAGGTCAAAGACAGAAAATATGCAAGTTTTGAGAAAAAAACGATTTTAAAATTAAGTGCAAACAGGAAATTCAGTATACAGCTTTTGGTTGTGCTCTAAATACTGCTACTAATGCAGAAATCAAGTTTAACAAGCCAGAAAATGCTCAAACTAGGCAGCTATGCAGAAAAACTTATCAAATAAACAGAGGAAAAATACTTAAAATCTCAAAAGTGGCTCCTTTCTTCTCTCAGCGTTTTCTCCTCTTGGTGGGTGCTTCACCAACAGCCAACAAGCCTGAAAAGACGCCAAAACCACGAGGCAACTATGTTTTAAGAGAGGAAGATGAAGGAATTTTAGAAATGACCCCTTTTGGCCAATAAAACTACAGTTTCAAGTCAGTAACCACTCCCACGGGGGGCAGGGAAGCAGCTCAATGTTTATCACTGCCACTGATCAACAGAGAGACTTTCCTTTAGCCCAAGCAAAAATGGCCTCACAGAAACTTACAAACCAGTTCAAGAACAGCAAGCTGGATCGGCCTACGGACATGCCCCCTGCTGTCTTCCACGGACCGTGTTAGCCTTAGGTGTGATTCAGCATGCCCTCATGCATATGCATGACATGCTGACGTCACAGCGTTTAACTGCAGCCTCCGTGTAAGCCTTGTAACTCTTGCACGGAGGCTTCGTGAATCCTGCCCACTGTGTGCATGTGCATTTATCAGCCAAACTGTTTATTTGTGGTCATTTATGTTTTTAAGTCCACGGCATTTACATTTAGTTTATCATTCAACTGTTGCTGAGCCTGGCCACTCTAATTCAACTCCACAGCATTTACATAGTTCAACTATTACTGCATTTTGTTCTGTGTGTCTGTCTGCTGGGGCCAGCCAAGATACTGTGTGCAAGTTCATTCATCAGCTCTTTGCTGTTGCATTTAGTGTATAAATTGTACTATTTTAACTGGCTCTTGTTGCTGCTACATTGTGTGTGTGGTTTATCTGTGCCTCTCTAATTAGACTCCACAGCATTTACATCATTCAACCATTGCTGCATTTTGTTTAGTGTGTCTGTCTGCTGGTTCATTCATTATCTCTTCACTGCTGCTACTGCACTTAGTGTGTCCGTGTGTAAAATGCCACAGTTGAGTATACCTGGTGGTTAGTGTTACTCAGGCTCAAACCCTGTACTTTGGGTACAAGGAGCAAGAACCTGAATTCCCTACTCACACCACCACTTGTGTTCATGTTTGGCTGTTTGGTCTGTTCCTCTTAAAATTTGTGGTTTTCTAGCAAATTAGTGAGAACTGAATTCACTAAATAACGAGAGCCATTTAAGGTTCAGTCTTCCTATCGTTCAGGAAATGCATGGTAACACAAATCATTTTATTCTAGCAACTTTTCTAAAATTATACAAGCATCATTTAAAATGTGTCCCTGGTTTTGGGCCTCCCCCCAATAAATTTTGTCTTTTTCTAGATTTCATGCGTTGTATAGTTTGTCAGCAGGACAGAAGTTTAGTGCTTATTCCAAATCGGTTTGTGTTGTTAGTAGCATAACAAATAGAATACTTTCTTTTGATTCAGAAGGCTGTGGGTTCTACTCCCACAGTATGTAGATGCATTGTTGATAATGTACTGTGTTGTACTTTTAAAGGGGATGGATGCTGCAGTCCTGAGAATGTCCTCTTTGGCAGAGATACCTAGTAACTATGAACCTGTTATCAATTTGCCATCCATTCCCTTTTGCAGTATTACTAGCTTATTTTTTTATGTAATATACAAAATTTATTCCTCAAGGGCAATAGGCACTATATTTGTAGCTGAAAGAATGAAATATAAAGTTGTTTGCTAGCAGCAAACTCTTCTTTAGTTACAGATCTCTTTAATGTGGAGTTATTTAGATTACTTTTACTTCTACAGAGATTGTGCATATTTACTGATACTGGTGGATTATTGAAGTTTGACTAGACTTTTATGATGGAAATGTTCTGAACTGGGCAGTTTTGTCATTACTGGTTCATGAATTTTGTTTCATTGCTTAGAAAAATGTTCAAAACAATAAGGTTAAAATGTGCTCTAACAAGTATGCTGTATTATACAAGGAATATAATTTAATACAATCAGGAAGGTATATCAAATAATGCATGCATGTTTCATATGCAAGGGGCCTATGATTTGAAAACAGCCCAAAGGTAATCTTTATCTGCCATTGTCCATATGCATTTTCTTTGAATATGAGTTTCAGTGCTGTTTCAGTGAATGTGACTTTACTTTCAAGGGTAGAGAAGTTTTAATGCAAAGTCTATTTTCATAGTGAGACTGTATTGCTTTGTTTAGCAGATGTCTATTAGTGTTTATGCTATAAAATGTAAAATAAAAGTTTTAAATGAAATCCAAATAATCATTGTAGAAGTAAAGCAGTATGCACATTAGTGTTTATGGTACATGTGGCGAAATAGCCAAGTAATGGGACATTGGAATGACTGCGGGGGGGGGGGTGTATGAGAGACCCCACTGGACCATGATTTTGAGAGAGGGAACGGCAGCAAACACTAAGACAGCCCTGGGTGGCACAAACTCTAACTATGCCACTGATCAGTAGGCAATGGCGAATGAGTTTTGGAGGTCCTAGCAAACTATAATATTCTTTTGTTAAGATTACAATACTGCCTACCATTAAATACCCTACTTTTACCACAAAACCCACATACTGCAAGTCACCAAAAACAAAATCCTAAGGTTCATCATCTTCTCACTTCCCAGTGAACATCATTGCTACAGATTTAAAAAAAAAGTTACCATTTATTACAGGGTCTGCGGCCATATTTTGGTTGTCTGTTCTTCAGTTTGCATTTGAAAGGTGGTATCCCACAATCCCACTGGAGTGGGTGTGATTGAATAATTGCGTATGCAAATTTTATGTTACTCAGTGTACAGATTTGTACCTATTTTTTAATGGCCTTTTTCCAGATTTTTGATGTTTCCAGGTTGAGAGGTATGATGTTCTCTTTCTTTTCAGATTCCATTTCTGGGGAAGGATTTACTTTTAGGGTTGACCAGTTATCTGTCAGCCCAAGTCCCCCTTCATCCTAATTAGTCTGTCATAACATAGGCGTACAACTTTTTGGACTTTGCATGAGGAGGTGTATGTAAGAGGATGAAATCTCAGAGTCTCTGGGACAGGCATGACAGACCAAAACACATAAATGTCAAAGAGATGATGGCTGTAATAAATGCTCTAGAAGCCTTAAATGATCTTTGGTTCATGAGACCACAACAAGAAATCACAGACATTACAGTGATGTGTTAACATAAACAAATGGGAAGGGGTTACTAGAGATCTTTTCCCACTTGCAGACTTGTTGTAATAGCCTGGGATGTAGTAACTTAGCACAATTTGACCCTCCTGGCTTCCTAATTTCTGTCAGAACAAAACATTATCGTAGACAAGATCATAGGAGATTATTACTCTAATGGCCCTAGAGCCTTTTTAAGCCTAGCCATTCATGTCCCTATTTTCTGTTATCCATGCCCAAGGACTGGAATGGCTTTGGTATATGCCTGTGCCTTAGGGCATCTGCAAGCTGCCCCTATCCATAAGCGACACAAATGACAAGCCAGGGGTGAATTTGCAGTCTCCCAACCATTGGTCCAAAGTGCATTCAAATAGGCTTAAGGAAGAGCTCTAATTCACTTGAATGGGGAGTCTGTTACAGACAAGAGATAATCTCTGACACTCATACCTTTCCCTCCAACATGTTTTATTTATGTCACAGATGAGGTTTAGATTCTTAGATCTGGTAGTTCTGATGCTGTTTGTTTTGTAAATGTGTAGTAAATCCATCAAAGTCGGATCAGAGAATGCCTTATAGGTCAGGCAGTAGTCTGTAGGAGACTGAGTACAGGGACAGGGCTTTCAGGAAATCCGCGTAGGGCATATATCATTTCCACCCAGTGTTCCTTTAGTGTGGAACCTCTGTGGCTGCTCCAGCTGTTGCAAATGCCTGGTCAGGTACATGCCAAAAGGTGCATTCTGCTCAACTGTTGGCCTAATGAGGGCTGAGTATATGGGGACTATCTGACTGTAATACACTTGAGCACATTCGCTCACAAACCACAAGGATGTTTTCAAAACCATGAACGACATACATGAGATAAGTCACCTCGTGTATGCTGTTCATAGTTTTGAAAAAGTAGTTGTGGTTTGTGGATGAGAGACCTGAATTGTGTTAAAGTCAGAGAATCCTTCTTACACCTGGTGCTGGATTCTTCTCTTTTGGTTTAACAATTTGTGGATTTGTATTTTTGATGTTTTATATGGTGGAACTATGATCCCCTTAGATGTGGATGCCGTACCCTTATTTGTAAGTTGTGCCACATTAATGGATTTTTTTCACCACTGTGGACACATGGTTATCAAAGTTCAGGTTACTGTCAACCTGAGTTCCCAAATCCCTTACCACTGGGTCTATTCCTAGGGGAGTGTTATCAATGTTATAATTTGCAGGGTGTCCTATTTTCCCAAAGGGTTATAGTTATGCACTTTTTGCTCTGAGTTTTAGGCTCTGGTTCTGGCACCATTTATTTGTCTGTGTCAGACCCTTGTGAAGGATATCTACATATCTGAAGGATTTAATGACTACACTCAGCTTGCAGTCGTCAGCAAATTGTGTCAGCCAAAGGCCTTCTACAATTACCTGAACTTCAGAGAAGTATATTTCAAACAGCAGACATCCTCACCCTTTAGGATACCATTGGTAACAGGCCTCTTGGTGGAGGTGGAATCCTCCTCCCTAACTTCATGAGTCCTATCCATGAGCCATTAGGCTATCCATCAGGGGACAAAGGAATTTATGCCAAAATTTGTAAAGTTTATCTATAAAACTTAAGTGAAGTACTGTGTCAAATGCCTTTGCCAGGTTAAGGTAGGCAGTGTGCACCTTTTTGCCTTCATCCATGTCTCTAGTGACCCTTCTCAAAGAAGTAGAGGTGTTGCTATCCTTTACTCTAACTGCCTTACCCTTCAACCTTTCCCTATGCACTTATCAAGTTTTCAACCTGCTGAAGTTCTAATTGCTACTTGACCAGTAAGTACCCATAAGAAACTAGCTACTGCTTCTATATACATCCCCCCAGGCAACAACATCCCCATCCTAGAACACTTTCTTTCCTGGATTTCCCAAGCCATCTCTTATGAAACCTTTGTCTTAGGTGATGTGAATATTGACTGGAATACTCTAAATACTGACTTCCCTACTGTCTCCATTAACCTCCTTGGCTTCTCAGTTAATCTCCAGTCCCAGTCATCTAAACAAACATAACAACTCTGCCTCCAGTCTAGACTGGGTCCTCACCTCCAGTCCTAATCTTTACCATAACCCCATTACCCTACCCGGCAGTCATAGTGACCACAATCCTACATCCGTACTTAGACATTCTCCTCAACTATATAAAACTCTGAAATTCAAAGACTGCCATAAACTTTTTATTTCAATCTAGACACATTTAACCACTTGCTTTCTTCTTTTAATTGGGCCTTCCTTCACAATCTTCCCTTAGAGGAAGCAGTCCTGGCTTTTAATAAAACCTTTCTAGATATGCTTAATTCCCTGGCCCCTTCAGAAAAATAAGGACCAAAACTCACTATGCCCCCTGGTTAACGCAGGCCACCTGTAGCCTTATGAACAACAGAGATAGTGTATGAAAAAAAATGGAATAAATCCAAATCCTCCCCTGATCTTCAAACTTAGAGAACTCCACAACTTAACCAAAAAAGTCACCCTTGACCAACAGAACTTCTTCCGTAAGCCTCTAGACAATCCTCACTCTAACTCCCATACATTCTGGCAATCTGTTAATAAGCTGCTTCATCAGGAACACTATCACCACCAAATCCGTGCTCTAACAGCTCACCCACAGATACTGCTACTTTCCTTAATACTTTCTTCTTTGACCTTATCCGCAACCTTACCAAAAATGCCAAAATCGTAGACACCACTCCCGTCAGTCCTACCCACTCCAACACCTTTTCTCTGAAATCTATCCCTACAAACTATGTCAAGTCCTTTCTTTCCCAACTTAAATCATGCTCTCCATCAGTAGACAATTTACCCCCACATTTCCTAAAAATTGCTGCTAACTCTATGGCTCACACCGTTTCAATATTAATCAATAGGTCCATCAAGGAAAACATTGCACCCAATATCTGGAAAACATTCTACATCATACCCCTACATAAAGGTGGCAACTCAATTGACCCCGCCAACTTCAGGCCCATTGCCATCCTATCTCCCCTGTACAAAGTTCTATAAAAATGCATTCACAAACAGCTCATTCAATACCTTCTCCAAGAAAATCTTCTTACCCCCTCACAGCATGGCTTTCACCCAAAACACAGTACTGCTACTGCTCTGACTTCCTTCATCAACACTATCACTAAATCCCAAGACAGCAATAGGTTAGTCTCCTGCTTGTTTCTTGACCTATCCAAAGCCTTTGATATGGTTTCCCACAGTCTACTTCTGTCCAAACTATCCTCTCTAAACCTCTCTGACTCTGCACTATCTTGCTTCTCCAGGTAACTGTCAAACAGATCACAGGCAGTGAAATGGCAGTCTAATTTCTCTCCTTTCCTACCTGTTCAAACTGGGGTGCCCCGAGGCTCCATCCTTGGACCCTTACTCTTTAACATCGTCATAAATAACTTATGCTCTTGTTGTCCACTGACTACAATTATTCAATATTCTGATGATTCCACAATCATCTCATGCTCTGACAATATCACTCACCTTCATACCCTCTCCCAAGAATCTCTTCACTCCATCGAAAGATGGCTTACTTCCAATCAACTGCTACTGAATCCAAAGAAAACTGAACTCCTATTCCTTCCTACATTTCTCCAACAGCACAAAGCTACCTTTTCAGTGTCCTCCATCAGTAATACAACCATATCCACTGAACCTCACACCAAACTCCTAGGTGTGATCATCAACGACCATCTAAAGTCTGATCGCCATACTCAACAATGTATTAAGAAGACCCATCAAAAGCTAGGTCTACTTTTACAGGCACAAAAAATCCTCTGTAATGCTTCTAGACTCTCCCTTGCACAAGCATTTTTACTTCCCACACTCCTGAATGCTGCCCATATAGTCACTCTCCAATCAAATCTTCTGACTAAATTAGAACTCGCTTATAATAAAATTCCAAGATTTGCCTCCAACCAACCTTACCACTCATCATTGCATATCCCTAACGAGTCTGCAGTAGCTGCAATTTCATCACCAAATTTTACTACCTTAGCTCCTTATGGCCAATTCATTTCTACATCAACCTACATCCTGCCCTTCTCTCTCCACTTTCATTCAACTTTACACCCCTCACCTTGGTGTCCCATAGATCACAACAGAATCTATTGCAAGTTTACAGGCCAAATAAAAATATTGGCAAAAGGCTTGGAATAAACTACCACCAAATGTCAGATGCATTACCAATCCTGCCACCTTTAAAATAGCTCTCAGGGACAGTCTCTGTAATTCTTGGTCATGCTCTTGCAATGACCCTACATGACTTCTACCTACTAATCAGTCTGTTACCTTACAGCTTTCTACTACTGTATTTCATTTTCCCCTGTATAACCTTGCTACATTTTACAACCCACCTCTCTCTCATCTTGTCTTTTCACGTTACCTACTTTAAGTACTCTGTTCATAACATGCCGTCTTCTTTCCTCTTCACTGTCTCCAAAATCTATATTTTGTCATACTTGGCACCATGCTATGATTGTATTTTTTTTCTCATACTATTTGTTCATCTGTATTCATTTGTTAATTTCTTATCTCTTGCATTTGTTTGTTTGATATGTTACTAATTTGCCGATGTTAATTTACTATTTTTGGTAACTGTACTCTTGGAGCTTTTCTCCTTGGGTCTCCGCTGAAAACAGGCCTTTGGCCTAGCCAGACTAACCTGGTTAACAAATGTCAATAAATAAATAAAATTTAGTAAGTATGGTCTGCCCTGGATAAAACTGAATTGTGGTAGATCTGGTGATTGAAGATGTCCTATGTCTTTGTTTATCAGATCCATGATAATTCTTTCAATGGCATTGCATAAAAGACTAGTCAAACATGTGGGTCTGTAGTTCTCCTAGGTCTGTTATTGATCCCTCTTGGGATAGAGGGATGACCATTACAGTCTTCCATTCCCTGAGGACTGGAGGCTGTGGTTGAACAGAGAATATAGTGGGCCTGACGAGTCATGTTCCAAGCTGTTTAGGTGGCATCCTGGGATATTATCAGGACCTACTGATGAAGTGTTTTAGCTTTGGAGAGTGTAGTGAGGACCTCTTCTTTAGTGGTAGTTGGGGAAGATATGGTAGAAGGTGTTTCCTGGAAGTTATAGGGGGATAGAATTAGAGCTAAATTTTAGCACATTTCCTGTATCCTCTGGTTCACTATAAGGAGTTCCATTTACTATTAGTTCAGCCCACTGCTAGGTGTTCCCCATAAGGTTACGTACAGAAATAAAAAATTCCTTATGGTTATCCTTCTGGCTTTGGTGGACTTGATTAGTCCCTTGAGTTGCTTGTTGAGACTGATGAGGGAGCTTTTTGCCTGCTTGGCATAGGCCTCCAAGTGTTGCACAGTATTTTCCAAGTGTGTTGTTTTGTGAGATTGTCCTAACTTTATTTTGGTTTGGTACTCCTGTTTCTGTGCAGCTATTTACATGCTCATACACGGTGTCTGTAAAGTCTTCTGCATAGGCCACAGTGTCCTCCATATTTGGGGGGCTTGGAAGTTAGGTATACCATCACTTTATAGGAGCTCTTAAAAGTTCTGGGGTTTACTGGGAGTTCAGGCTTTCTTTATTTTACTGGTGAACATTTTCTGATCTGATCTTATTAGTGAGGACATTAGACTGGGGTGGGGGGCAACAATCCCAAATATTTATGAGTACTAGATACAGGATATTTGCAAACATACAGAGTGTTTGCAGTGGCAAGATTCAGTCTTTTCTTTGAGCCTGTATGTTAGTGCTCGTGTACATTTCCCAGTTTATGAACTGGATAGTTGAAATCGCCCATGAATATGGTGTTGGGTTGAATAGTGAACAATTCTGGTACATTCCATCACATGATGTGGTTATCTTGGGTCAACTATGGGGACCTATAGTTAGCAAGAATTTTACATGGGCCTTTGCCTAAGGTTAGTTGGGCATGGATTAGCTCAAGCTTGTCATATTGCTTGACCATTGAGGCGTGGTTACTTTTTATTTAGATTGATGTACCTCCACCTCTTGTCCCTTCTTCTGCAGTAGCTGGTGTGGAAGACATTATAGCCTTGCACTACCAGGAGCCTTCCATGGCTTTAAACCATGACTGAGTAACTGCATAGATGTCAACACTCTTAAGGGTGAGAAGTGCGTCTGTGTAGAAGAGCTTCTTGTTTAGACACCTAACGCTGAGCAGCAACACCGTCAGTTTATCTTGACTAGAATTTACTATGTTAGAATGTTTACTCGGCTGACATTGCTTTAAAAAGGTACTATAGGAATGGAAAGTTTTAGCCAATATCTGAAAGCCTAGTGAGAATGGGTGCTGACCATTCCTGGCACAGCAATGTGTTCTGTCTAATCATATTCATGCAATACTAGACCCCCTTAGAATAACACCAGTAACTAAACCAGTTGTTAAAATCAATCACCTTCTGTTTACATTGTAGTACTATCCTTGGAGAAGGTAGACTGCAGCTCAGTGCTAGGCTAATACCTGCCTGGGACACACAATATGAAAGCTCTATAATGTCTCCCTCTTCATGTAGTCCAGGTAGGTATGTCTGAGATCATTAACACCCATACGGATTATTACACAGTCATACTGGTACTTCTGGTTCAGTGTACTGAGTATGTGTGTGGTCTGATGATTCCCTGCCCCTGACAGACAACTGACCACGATTGTCTCCTTTAGTCAGCCTGGTGAGTGGGGCATTGGTGTGTCTCACAAATATAGTCACCCATGACCAATATACAGGTGTGCATAGCTTAATGTCCTTACACACAATATTTGACCACATTTATGTCCATACTGTGCTAAGTGGACGTAAATACAGTAGGACATTATGCAGGAGGATGTTAAGTGAAGCACATTGTAAAGTATACACTGTCCGTTTAATGTCTGAGTTGCTTAACGTTCAGTGGGATAGAAGCTGTCCCAGACATTAAGTGACGGTTACTTGTATTGGGTTGTGTGGTACTTTGCCTTAAGGGCTTAGAGGTCGAGACATTGTGAAATGAGGTTGTATGTTTCCTGTGAAGTTTTGTCTTTGTAGAGTGTTTGGGAGGTTGTTGAGGACAGCATCTGGGAGACCTTTGAAGTCTGGGTAGATTGCATTTAAGAACTTCAGCATATGTGAGTTTGTGTCTGATCCATAGTGGGTGTAGTATGTGTGTTACTGCAAACCTGTTTGGAAATTTCAGTGTCTGTATGCGAGAGCTTTGCCTCCAAAGACATAGTGTAATTACATCTCTCACATACTGTCTCAGTCTGCTTAAGAATAAGGTGGGAGTCAGTAAATATGAGACTTATTACACTGTTTCAAGATGCCCAATTTCACCAGGCTGGTTACAGAGACGGTAGAAAAGTGAATATCCGTGGCTGTAGATCCTATTTTTTTTGCTGATCTATCAGTACTGCAAGAGAGTTGTTTGGCTAGGGGAAGAGGACTATGGTTGAGCTAAAGCAACACTCCTCAGATAATGCTTTTCACTGGGCAAACTAGCTGTTCTGCACTAAGCTAGATGCTTGTGAAAACAGCAGAAGTTTTATATAGAAAATTACAACTCTAGGTGCCATCTCTACAGGGCACTGCAAACCATCTCTGCACAGTGCAGAACAGATTAGAGGAGGCAAGCTAGACAGAAATCCATTAAAAACTCAATATAAGTGTGTTTGTGTGTGTGTGTGATATGTGTACATATATATATATATATATATATATATATATATATATATATATATATATATATATATATATATATATATATATAGGGTCTATATGACTTGGTCGACAGTTCATATGATCGACTGTTTATTTGGTCGACAGTTCATTTGATCGACAAGCATTTTAGGTGGCCCCCACACCCCCCCTAACTATATATATCAACTCCAGGGTCACACAACATTGGGGAAGGGGGCAAATGCTTGTCGATATATATGTATGTAAAAAACTAACAAAGACTTCTACTCAGAAGAAAAAAAGATTAGTCTGAACTGTGATTTTAGCACTTTTGTTCTTTATAGCGGTAAGAACTTCATCAGAAATCATTAAATATATGCACGTTCTTTCAATAGATACCTACTTTGTCAGTCAAGGAGCAGTGGTGCAGCGGTTTGCATTGTCACCTCAAAGCAAGAGGTTCCCTGGTTCAATTCTTGGCTGGTGTGCCTTCTGTGTAGAGTCCACATGTCCTTCCTGCATTAGTGTGGGTTTCCTCTGAGATCTCTTCCTCCCATGTTTCAAAGACATGCGTTTGAAGCATTTCTCTCCAGGGCTCTGATGAAAAGTGTCTCATTCCAAGTCAGACTTTCCTGGTAAACAAATGTTAAATAAATAAAGAAAGAAAGATGGTCACCTACAAAAGATTTGAGTTCTAGTACCAAGAATTTGAAAATCAGAAATCCCCAACAAGAGCACTGTGTTTTGCTAATGCGTTGTGGAGATCATGATTCCTGGTTGCTCCTCAGTGCTCTTTGATGCAGACTGCCAGCTTCCGGGACATTTTATCTATGTAAAGCATACTGCATTTGGTGCAGATACTGCATACTGCATTTGGTGCAGATACTGCATACTGCATTTGGTGCAGATACTGCATACTGCATTTGGTGCAGATACTGCATACTGCATTTGGTGCAGATACTGCATACTGCATTTGGTGCAGATACTGCATACTGCATTTGGTGCAGATACTGCATACTGCATTTGGTGCAGATACTGCATACTGCATTTGGTGCAGATACTGCATACTGCATTTGGTGCAGATACTGCATACTGCATTTGGTGCAGATACTTGCATATTCTACATTGTGCTGCTGCCATTGAAGGTGTCTTAGAAATTACTGTGAAGTCGTTGTGCGGAAACATGTATTGGTTTCTTTGTAGAATATGATTGCAAATGACACAATACCTGCAGGGGAACCAGCCTGCAGGATAGAAGTTCAAAGTCCTGGACAGAAAGAAAATGGGGATCCCTTAGTCGCTGGAATTTCATTCTTAGGGTGTTGCTTTTTTTAAAACTAAAGGTGGGTTGGCTGGCTACAGCCCTGTGGAGAGCATGATTGTGAATGATGTCCCAGATGTCCTTCAAGAATGCAACTGCAGTCCTGACATATGGGTTGTCCTGCCTCAGACAGCCCTTCGGTCGGCCAGATTCCAAAGTCTGGGTCCGGCATCGGCCGATGTCGCCTTCTCCCCGACGTCAGAGCGGCTGGAGTATAAAGGCATCAGCCGAAGCCATCTTCTTCAGTCTTTCTTGCCGCGCGGTGCCCGAAGCAGAAGCAGTTCGCAAGTGCCGGTCGGTCAGCTCCTGTGTTTTCAGTTACCGAAGTCATCTAAAAGCTAAGTACCCCATTGGGGAACATTTTTTCTTGCCTCAGCCGATGTCAGAACAAATTGAGAAAGTTAATAATTGTTTGTCTTGTGGTAAACAAATACCTCATAAGGACTTTCATTCTTACTGCCTCCCTTGCCTGGGCCCAGACCACGACGTCTCGGCCTGTGCCACCTGTGCTTGCTTTAATAAGCGCACTCTCAGGCGCCGGGCAGAGTTTGCCAAAGACTTCTTTGGCGAATCTTACGCTTACAACATGCCGTCGGAACAACCGACCGCACAAACTACCAAAAAACGAAAGAACCGGGACCGACATCCTCGGCCCGCGTCTTCCACCGATATAACGCCTAAGCCCTCCGCGAGTGCTTCGGTCCCTTCGGAAGCGGTAATTCAACCGCTCCAGGCCGACAACACAGCGTTAACCCATCCCTCGGTCTCGGAGGCTACTCCGGTGCCGGTTGTTGATTTTCCTCCGGAAACTGAAGTTCTGGATCTACCCGACACCATTCCAGTGGACAAAGTCACCCCTGCACGTGGGGCAGCTAGGCCTCCTGTATCCATGTTTATGAAGGCCTTTGCACGTGCTAAGGCTGCCAGCCAGGCCAAGGCCCATCCCAAGCCTGCTTCTTTGGCTCCTTCTTCTGACAAACAAATCATGTCTCTGGCTGCAAATCTTATTTCTCTTATTAGGGGGTCTCAGCCTCACCCAGACAGAGGTTCTCAGCCGCCTGCAGAAAAAAGGCCTAGAACTGAGCAGGCAGACAACCTCTCTTCAGATGAAGCCTCTGGGGATTTAGAGCATTCAGAAACTCAAGAAGAATCCTTCCAGGCCTATGAGGACTCTGATGCTGAGGAATCTATTCCCTCCGCCTCCCCTCCAGAGGATTTTTCTTTCGGTGAAGTCCTCCACTCTATGAGGGAGCATTTTAAGTGGCAGGGTCAGGAATTTTCTGATTCCAGGAAAAGGCTTCGTACCTTCCTTAAGTTACCCCAGCACAGACCTTTAGCTATTCCGCCAGTTTTGGATGTCCTGGATGATGTATTCTCAGACTCCAGTGCTTCCCCTGATTCTCTCCCTCCTGCTCCTGTCAAGCCAGACCGATATTATAGGGTCCCTGACATTCACAAGCACCTCTTTAAGGCCCACTCTGTGGATCTAGAAACTATTTCACAGGGCCCCAAAGGAGTGGCTACCTCCTCAGCCAGGAATCCACTGCCAGCTGACAGGGAAGCAAGGTCACTGGAGAGGTGGGGTAAAAAAGTCTATACCTCTACCACCCTTGCCATGAGGTCTCTTAACTGCCTTTTTCATATGTTTCAGCACCAGGATTATTTACTGGATGATTTGCAGAAAAAGATAGCCTCTCCTGAGCCTATAGATTGAAAGGCATTGCAGGATTTGGTACATAATACCCAGCAGGTTAGTGATCATTTTCTACAGTGTGGTTATGATGCATTGGAGGCTTCATGTAGGGCAGCTATGACAGGGGCTGTTATCCGTAGACATGCTTGGTTGAAAGAACAGCCGTTGCCAGATCATGTTAAAGTAAAGCTCCTGGATGCACCTCTGGATAAACAGAAGCTTTTTGGAGCTAATGCTCAGGATGTGTTGAAATCTATTGAAGAGAAGGCAAAATCCATTCAAACAGTAAAGGATTTCCTCCAGGTTCAGCCCCCAAGGTTCAGCCGGAATTGGCCTTCAAAGATTTGGTCCTTTCCAGACTCTGACAAGTTTCAAAGGGGAAAGAGCAGGCATGCACGAGGTAGAGGGCAATACAGAGGCCCCTACAGGGGACGCCAATGGCAACCACAAAATCAAAGAAATGGCACAGGTAATACACCTGCACCACAGGGACAATCACAATGACTTACCTTTCACTCCGCCTACCAAGGCTCAAAGAGAAGCACCTATAGGCGGAAAATTATCTCTATTCTCAAAAAACTGGCACATTATAACAAAGGACAATTGGATTCTGGACATAATAGACAGAGGTTACAGGTTCCGCTTCCATACCTTACCAACAGGACAAGGCATGCCAAACCTGCCACAAAATCAAAGGGCAGAGGCACTCAAAGAAGTCTCAAAGCTGTTACAAATAAAAGCAATAGAGAAGGTTTCTCCTCAGGAACAAGGCCAGGGATTTTATTCAAGACTGTTCCTTGTTCCAAGAAAAGAAAAACAGTGGAGGCCTATATTGGACTTGTCCGTTCTAAATACTTTTCTCATGGTGCCAAAATTCAAGATGCTGACGTTACAGCAACTTCTTCCCATGCTGGGCAAGGGGTCTTGGCTGGTTACTCTAGACCTCAAGGAGGCATACCTGCATGTCCCTATCAGACACAGTTGCAGAAGATACCTCAGATTTCTTGCAGGAACAGAGCACTATCAATTCTCTGCATTGCCGTTTGGCTTATCTACTGCGCCCAGAGTATTCACGAAATGCCTGGCATCAGTAGTGGCACATTGCAGACTCCAAGGGATTCAAATATACCCTTACCTGGACGACTGCCTAATACAAGCAGACAGCAAACAGACCTTGATAAGACACTTGGATTACGTCATTCAATTGCTGCAGGCTTTGGGATACACAGTCAACATTCAAAAATCAAGATTACTGCCATCCCAAGAGATTATATTTCTAGGAGCAAAACTGGACACACAGCTACAAATGGCTTTCCTTACAGAGGAGAAACAAGAGCATTTAACAGCTTACTTCTGAGGCCTAGCAAAATTAACCCACCTGACCGCAAGGAAGACCTTGCAGGCCCTGGGTTTCATGGCATCTTGCATTCTTCTAATCCCTCTGGCAAGACTACACATGAGAAAACTGCAATGGTACCTAAAAGGCTTGTGGTCACAACACAGTCACAACCTAGAAGACATAATACCACTCATACCATGCCTACAAAGGGAATTTCTGTGGTGGGCTCAAGCAAGTCACTTAAACGAAGGCATGCTTTTCAACAAACCTCCAACAAGCCAAACTATTACAACAGACGCCTCAGACCTAGGATGGGGGGCGCACATGGACGGCAGATGCATTCAAGGGTAATGGACTCCCATGGAGATGCATCAGCACACAAATCAAAAAGAGATGTTGGCAGTGATACATGCAATAGAAGCCTTTGGAAAATCACTTCAACAAGGTCATCTGCTAATAAGAACAGACAACACCACTGTCATGTGGTACATAAACAAGCAAGGGGGCACTCATTCCTACCCCCTCTGCAGACTAACAATGATTCTTTGGGAGAAGTCCCTGAAACTGAACATCTACTTGCAATCCCAGTTTGTTCCAGGCAAGGACAATGTTCTGGCAGACAGATTGAGCAGAAATTTCTTGGATCCACAAGAATGGATGCTACACCCACGCATTTTCGCACAAATAGCATCTGCATGGGGAAGACCAGACGTAGACCTCTTTGCATCTCATCTCAATCATCACCTGGAAAGGTTCTGCACAAGGATACACCATCCTCTAGCTTGGAGAATGGATGCTCTTTCCTTCAGTTGGAATGCTCTAACAATTTATGCATTCCCTCCTCTACCTTTGCTCACCAAGGTGTTACTGAAGATCAAGGCAGAACAGCCAAGAGGAATCTTGATAGCTCCAGACTGGCCAAGGCAACACTGGTATCCACTACTATTGAGCATAACCCACTCCAAACAGTCGCCCTTGCCTCAATGGCCTCTGCTCCTGACTCAACACAGTTACAAGACTGTTCATCAGAACCTGCAAACCCTAAAGCTAACAGCTTGGAGAGTTCCATGACTCAGACCCATGACTCACTCTCTGAAAAAGTTCAGGAAATTTTGCTGGAGGCGCGCAGACCTTCCACCAGAAAAACCTATTCGGCCAAATGGAAGAGATTCACCATCTGGAATGTCAACAAGGGCCAGGATGCATCATTGGTGAACATACCTCAGATATTGGAATACTTGACAGAAATGTTTCACAGTGGCCTCTCATACTCTTCTATCAAAATCCACGCTTCAGCTATCTCAGCACATTACAACTGTGATCCTCCTGTGTTCTTGCATCCTTTGCTAAGACAGCTTCTAAGAGGCATAAAGAATATTAAACCTTCAAGGAAGCTACCAATTCCTGCATGGGACCTCAATTATGTCTTGGAAAAATTAACTCTACCTCCTTTTGAACCAGCAGCATCTTCAGAAATGCAATTTCTCTCTTGGAAAACAGTTTTCCTGTTGGCAGTCACTTCAGCAAGAAGAGTCTCGGCGATACAGGCCCTCATGGCAGTTCCTCCCTTTATCATCTTTCATCAGGACAGAGTTTCCCTTAGGACCAATCCTTCATTCATGCCTAAGGTGATATCCAGAGTGTCTCTAAACCAAGCAATTCACCTGCCTACTTTCTTTCCTAATCCTCAAAATAAAGGGGAAAAGTTGCTGCATACTTTAGACATTCACAGACAACTACGCTATTACTTGGACAGAACAAAGTCCACCAGGAAGTCTGACCAACTGTTTGTAGCCTATGCTGCTGGAGTGCAAGGGAAAGCAGTCACCAAACAAACTATCTCAAAATGTATTGGTCACTGCATCAGATTCTGTTATTCTTTTCATGGAAAAAGTGTGCTAGCTAATATTAGACCACACTCCACCAGAGCTATGGCCACATCCACAGCTTTTCTAAGAGGAGTGGCTACAAAAGATATTCTAGAGGCTGCTACATGGAGCTCCGTGCATACATTTACCAAACACTACAACCTGCCATTATACTCCAGATCCCGAGCAGGCTTTGCTTCGGCAGTCCTGCAGGGCCTTCTAGCTACACCATCTCTTGCTTAGTCCTACCACCCCCAGCTTGGCTATGGTATTCAACCCATATGTCAGGACTGCAGTTGCATTCTTGGAGGACATAGTACAGTTTTGTACCTACCATAAATGTAGATGTCCGATAGATATGCAACTGCAGTCAGGTTTTTCCTCCCTCCTACCCCTCTGTTTTTCCCATTTTGGGTCCTTACTCCCCTCACCTATCAGCTGGGGATATATGTTATGGTGTATCTGTTTATTACTGTTGTGCATGTCTGATTATATCTGTTTATCGATTCACCAAATTTAGCCTTCATTGGAGGGCACCTGGCATCTGGGGCAAGAAACACTGAAGAAGATGGCGTCGGCTGATGCCTTTATACTCCAGCCGCTCTGACGTCGGGGAGAAGGCAACATCGGTCGACGCCGGACCCAGACTTTGGAATCAGGCCGACCGAACGGCTGCCTGAGCATGGACAACCCATATGTCAGGACTGCAGTTGCATATCTATCGGACATCTACATTTATGGTAGGTACAAAACTGTACTTTTCTTGTCAGAATCTCCCTGATGGGAACCATGTTCCTAGAGATTGGTAGTGGGAAACAGGGTGAACTCAGCCATAGGACTGCTCATGGAATTCGTATGGAATCTCTGTTTCACTATAGGTGAGAACTTGGTATGTCTGATGTTACTGAACTCGGTCAGAATCCTGTTTCTTTGGAGAACTAGGTTGCTGAGGAGTGTGCATTCATTCCAGAATATGCTGTCTTCACTTATGATTCGGGACAATCTGAAGAACTGTCCCTTCACTATGTTCGATTTCATGAAAAAGAGGTGTTGGCTATTAAACTCTAAATAGATGTTCAGTAAGTGTTCTTTCTATGTATGTTAGACTGTAAGGATTGAGTTACAGTGTCCCAAGAGATTTCGACATATAGGAATTTAACTTAGTGGCTGATTCCAGCTACTGTGAAGGACAAGAAGTCAGTACTGTCAGATAAAGCAATGAGGAAGCTTTCAAGCTCCAATTTTTTCCCCCTTCCACACAAAAAAATATATAATCTATATAGTGACGATGCAATGCTGCTAAAGCCAGGGAGGGTGGAGAGGGTCTCAGTTTCCCAAGTGTAACTTCTAATTTAATGACCAGATTTTCCAGCAACAAAAAGGAGTAGACATGGGGTCCAAGATGGCCCCAGCGTATGCTAATATAGTGCTCAGCGCTTGGGAAAACTGACACCCTCTTCACCTTCCCTTGCTTTAGTAACATTACATTGTATCATTGCTATATCGACAATATATTTTTTGTGTGGAAGGGAACTATATCAGAGCTTGAAAGCTTCCTCTTTGCTTTATCTGACAGTATTGACTTCTTGTCCTTCACGGTGGCTGGGATCGGCCACAAAGTTTGATATCTACCTGTTGAAATCTCTTGGGATACTGTAACTTGGTCCTTCCAGTCAGAATAGAAACTTACCTGAAACTATTTAGAGTTTAACATCCAACACCCCTTCTTCATGAAATTGAACATAGTGAAGGGACAGTTTGTCAGATTGTCCCGCATTGTAAGCGAAGGCAGTGTATTCTGGATTGAATGCACACACCAGATCAACCTATTTCTCCAAAGAACTACCTGCCAACTCTGGTGAATAGGATCCTGACTGAGGTCAGCATAGGTTCATAGGTAGGTACTAGGCTATTGGCCCTGGGGCCTATACAAGCCCAGCCAAAAGGGTACCCTGGCTTTTGCCACCTAAGAAAATTATTTTCCTGTGCCACTGTCGAGCAGAGCCACAGAGGTGATCCCCGGGGTAAATTTCCTATTTCCCATGCAATCATCAAGATTTTTCTTGAAGAGTGCTAATGAGGAGCTTTGTTTGATATAGATAGGTAGCTTATTCCAGACTATGGGAAGTCTCTGGGACAGGAATCTATCTCTCCTGCATGTTCTGTTTATTGTGGTGACAGGGTTTAGGTCCCTAGAGCGTGTAGCTCGGAGGGATTAGGATTTCTTTAAGTGGAGCATGTCCAACAGCTCTGGGTTTGACATAGCTTTGTATGTTAGGCAGAGATCACCTCTGAGTAGATGATATGCGACTGAGTAAAGCTGGAGTTTTTTGAGACGGTCTGCGTAGGGCATCTGTTTGGGGCCGGTAATCCTCTTTGTGAGGTATTTCTGCGGCCTTTCCAGTTGTTTTAGATGTCTTGTGAGGTACATACCAAAAGGGGCGTTGTACTCTATAATGGGTCTAATGAGTGATGAGTAGAGGGGAACAATGACCTCTTTTTTTCTGGATGAGAAACATTTTGTGATGAGGTGTGCCACGTAAAAGGATTTCCTGACTACTGTGGCAATTTGATTATCAAAGGGGAGACTACTGTACACCTGTGTCCCAAGGTCTCTTATCACACTTTCGGTGTTAAGTATACTACCGCCTATGTTGTAGTTCATGGGTACAGAGTTTTTACCAAAGGGGATGACAGTGCACTTTTTGGCATTGAGCTTGAGTCCATGGCTTTGACACCAGGCATCTGTATCAGTGAGGCCCTTTTGTATGATGTCCACATCGTTAGGAGTTTCGATTATGGCTCTTAGTTTGCAGTCATCTGCGAAGTTTGTTAGCCAAAGACCTTCTGTGTTAGCCTGTACTTCAGACAAGTAGATACCAAACAGGAGAGGACCCAGGACTGAACCCTGTGGTACTCCACTTGTCACTGGTCTGAAGTCGGATTTGGAGTCTGCTACTTTCACAGTGTGGGTTTTGTCAGTGAGCCAGTTGGCAACCCATCTTGTGACATAGGGATTTATACCTAGTTTAGTGAGTTTATCTATAATTCCAGAGTGAGGGATGGTGCTGAAAGCCTTGGCAAGATCTAGATAGGCTGTGTGAACCACCTTACCCTTGTCTACGGCTTTGGTGACTGCTTCAAAGAAGTCTGTCAGGCTTAGGAGACATGATCTGTCTTTTACAAACCCAAACCGGGTGGGATTCAGAGTTTGGAGATTACCAATGTCTTTGTTTATAAGTTCCATGATGATATGTTCCATGGCCTTGCAGACCAGGCTCTTCAGGCTAATGGGGCGGTAGTTCCCTGGCTCCCCCCTTGTGGAGTGGGATAACCATTGCTGTGCACCATTCAGCAGGCACAAAGCCTGAGGTGAGGCTATGATTGAACATGGTACTTAGGTGGGGTGCCAATTTGTTCTGTAGTTCATGTAGAACGCAGCCTGGGATGTTGTCTGGTCCCATGGATGCTGTGTTCTTGGCTTTGGAGAGTGTGGTTTTTACCTGTGCAGCTGTGATTACAGGAACTTTGCATTCTTCCTGTATAGAGATGGGCTTTTTAGGGGGTGAGAGGGGGGTAAAGTTAGCACTGAACCTATCTGCCAGGATGTTGGCAGTATCAGTTGGGTCTGTATATTAGTGCCATTGTGCTGTAACTCAGAGCAGATCTGAGTGTTGCCATTGAGATTCTTGGCATAGCTATATAATGCTTTGTGGTTGTCTTTAGAATCCGTGGCGATTTTGTTTTCGTAACTAGCTTTGGAGGATTTTATCAGGGATCGCAGCTTTTTACTGAGGCTGACCAGGGAGCTCCTCCACTCGTGGGATTTTACTCTCTTTTGCAAGAGTTTCTTCCTTCTGTTGTACAGTTTGTTTATGGCAGGGGACCACCAGATTGGCTTCCTTTTTTTGGAGGATAGCGTCTTGGTTCTGTTTGGGATAGCACGATCCATGCACTCATGTAAGTGCTTATAAAGTGCAATTGTGTAAGATTCAGTAGTCATAACTGTATTGTCCATCTGCATGGGTGTCATGAAGTTCACCACTTCTGTCTTAAGAAGCATGAAGTTGGCTTTGGAGAAATTTTTTACCATGGTTTCCTTAATGGGGGGTGGAGACAGGATGTGGATATGTAGGGTAATTAGCTTATGATCGGATCGGACCAATGAGGTGTTGACTTCAGGTGTGGAACACCGGTCACTCATACTGGTAATGACTAGATCTAGGATATTGTTGCCCCTGGTGTGGGTGTGGATAAGTTGATCCAGGGCATTGGAGTTTATGAATTCCAGAAAGCGTTGATCGAAGGAGTTGGTACATGAGTAGTTTTCCCAGTTAATGGTGGGGTAGTTGAAATCGCCCATTATTAGGGTGTTTGGTTGAACCTTAATATTTTCCAGTACATCAAGAAAAGAGGAGGGTGATATGTAGCAAGCTACAATTTGAATTGCAGTTTTGCCCAGAGTTAATTGTACTTGGATAACCTTGGCTGCATTATGCTGAGCAACTAGCCTGGAGGTGTAGATATCCTTAATGAATATGGACACACCTCCGCCTTTGGTGTTCCGGTTCAGGTTACATGGTCGAAAAAGTGTGGTATGAGTTATAACCTGGTAGTGCAGTGGTGCTCTCTGGAGCCTTGAACCAGGTCTCAGTCACTACACAGATATCGATGTTCTCCATTTTAAGGAGTGCCTCGCGTGAGTGCATTTTGAGATTTAGACTTCTAGCATTGAGTAGCATCACCATCAGTTTTTGCTTACCTATTCCTGTTATGGTGGTGAATTTGTCATTTGAACCTTGCCTAAAAAAGGCACTACAGGGGCGGCAAGAGCCTTCTCCAGTTTCCGGAATCCCAGGTGTGACAGGTGCAGGCCATCTCTGGCAAAGCATCGTGGTCTGTCGACTGTCATCCCAGGCAGGCAGATACTGGATCCCTTTAGAATGGCACCAGAAGCTTAGCCAATTTTTTAAGTCAATCATTTTGTCCTTGTACTGCGGCATCATTCTTTGTGATGACAGAATGCTACTCAGGGCTAGGGTCATACCTGCCTGGGCTACAAGATCGGAGAGCTCTTCCATGTCTCTTTTCATGTAGTCCAGGGAGGTATGTCTCAGGTCGTTCACACCAACATGGACAATGACAGAGTCATATTTGTACTTGTTGTGGAGTGACCTGAGTGCGTGGGTTATGTGGCGGATCCTGGCACCCGACAGGCAGCTGACAGTAAACTTCTCCTTGTTTAGCCTGGTGAGTGGAACATCAGTGTGCCTGACTATAGAGTCGCCTATGACTAGTGTGTTGGGTACATTGTTTTGCCTTATATAAGACATTAATATCTGGCACCATATAACTGCTATATAACACACTAATATCTGGCAACATATATCTGATATATAGCACATTAATATCTGGCACCATATAACTGCTATATAACACACTAATATCTGGCAACATATATCTGATATATAGCACATTAATATCTGGCAACATATATCTGATATATAGCACATTAATATCTGGCACCATATAACTGCTATATAACACACTAATATCTGGCAACATATATCTGATATATAGCACATTAATATCTGGCACCATATAACTGCTATATAACACACTAATATCTGGCAACATATATCTGATATATAGCACATTAATATCTGGCAACATATAACTTTTATATAAGACATTAATATCTGGCAACATATAACTGCTATATAACACATTGGCAGTGGTTGAGCGGCACACTGAGTCTGCGGGCTATGTGTCATTTGGGTTGTGTTGGGGGGGTGGAGGTTGCTCGCATTTCTGCTTTGGAGGTCTCTGTTGCTTGAGCAGATTATTATTGAGAGCCTCAGCGAATGTTTTTGTGTTTCTGTGAGTGGATTTTGGTGGTGTAGATTTAGTGAGACTATGTGATGGGTGTGGTGCAAGTGTTTATCTTCTCCTCATGACTGTCAAGTTCAGTCTTGGTTGGAGAGAGCTTTACCTCCAGTTTGGCTAGATAAGTGCATCTCTCACAGGTTGTAGTGTTGGGTGGTAGGAGGAGAGGGTTGTCTGTGTACATGAGGCAATTTCTACATTGCCCCAAGATGCCCAGATTTATCAGATAGACAGGAGAGAACACTGGGAGCTGACCCTTGGACATGCCTGAATAAAAAACTATTTTCCTCTAGATAAGTGAGGAAAGTGAGTACAAGAGCTGTTTTTCTCTAAGCAAGTGAGGAAAGTAAGTACCAAAACTGTTTTCCTCTAGGTAATAAGGAAGGTTGAGAGCTGTAGTAATTAGTAGGTTATTTAGTTCTTACAAGTGCTGATCACAAAACAGCAAATTCAAGTGCTAAAAGTAAGAATCTGTATCTGGACTAAACTTGTTACAGGAAAGGGGGAAAACAAGTGCAAATGCAGGCTTTTAAATCAGAAAGTTGAGAGAGATGGAAAAACTGCCCAAACGGCCAATAACTACAATTTCTGGGCTAGAACCACTCCTTATGTGGTAGATAGGTTACCTAGCGCTTACCACTCCCACTGATAAGCTAGAAGGCTTCCCGCCAACACAGAAAGCTTTGGGGGGGGCTCAGAAGCTTACATACAGTCCTGGATACAGCAAATCTGAATCTGGACTACACTAGTTACAGGAAAGGTATTATATATATATATATATATATATATATATATATATATATATATACAGAAAAGTAGCTAAAACAGCAGTCAAAACAATTCAAATGCAGTGCAAGCTAGCACACGAGTATGTAGCGATGTTAGATCAAACAGTTTAAAAATGCAATTAAATTAAAAATGACTAAAAACAATGCAGAAGAAGTCTATTAGGTAGAATGAGGTAAAGAGATGGGACCGGGGGGAGTGTCCCAGATCAAATCTACAGTGGGGGCGGGCAACTGCAAAAACTTCCAAATTTAAACAACACAGGAATAGGGAGGGTGGGTATGGGAAAACCAACACCTTCAGCAGAGATCTGAAAAACTATACAGTGAAGCAAAAATAACAGTGCACAACTCTGAAGTCAGCCAGCAATGATTTAAATTTAGTCAAACAACAATTACCAGTACACAACTCTGAAGTGCCAGAAAAATATACTCAGCTGTGTATAAATCCAGATAGTTTGAAGAGCACTCTGTCAGGACACAGCAAGGCTCCAGCAAAGTCAGATATACCAAGTTCCTGCGCATACTGAAACAGGGATTCCACATGAATCCCATAAATACTCCTGTAGCCGAGTTCACCCTCAGTTTCCCACTACCAATCTCTAGAAACATGATTCCCATCATGGAGATTCTGACCAGGAAGTGGGACATTATTGCAGCAACCGCAATCTCTCCCCTGGGCTCTAGGCACCTAATCCACTTTTAGTTTTAAAAAATGCAACACACTAAAATGAAATTCCAGTGACTAAGAGATCCCCCATTTTTCTTTCTGTCCAGCACTTTGGACTCCCATCCTGCAGGCTGGTTCCCCTACAGGTATTGTCACTTGCAAACACATTCTACAAGGAAACCAATACAAGTTTCTGCACAACGACTTTACAGAAATTTCTAAAGCACCTTCAGTTGCAACAGCACCAGTATGGTATATGCAAGTATCTGCACCAACTCCAATGCATTTTATGTAGGTAAAATGTCTCTCTGGCTGGCAGACCACATCAAAGAGCATTGTGGAGCAATTAAGAATCGTGATCTCCACAATGTATTAGTGAAACACAGTACTACTTGCTGGGGATTTCAGAGTTTCAAATTATTAGTACTATAACAAGTCAAGCCTTTTATCAGTGACCAGGACACATTACTCTAAGTTCTAGAACTTAGATGGCAACTTTTGTTTAATGCAGAAACTCCACCAGGGCTCACTGACTAGCTTGATATTAGGTGCAGTGTTTGGTGGTACAGGCATTAACAGACACCACCCCCACAGTGACCTGTTCCGATCTCTGCAGTCTCAATCTACGCTGGTTAATTGCTTGAATAGTCACTTTGATGGAAGATGTACCTGTTTTAACTGCAAAATTGGCTGAAACCAAATAGTCATTATTTAAATATTAGGTGATTGACATAACACAGGTTTTTATTGATAGAATGTGCATGTATTTAATGATTTCTGATGACGTTCTTATCACTTTTAAACAATGAAAGCACTAAAAACACACTACAGTCTTGTCTTTTTGCCTCTGGGTAGAAGTGCTTGTTAGCAACTGATAGTTTTCTTCTATATTTGTTTTTACTTTTTATATAGAAGATATATATATATATATATATATATATATATATATATATATATGTATGTATATGTAATGAATTATCAAGGTGCTAGGTGCTGTGATGGATCTGAAGTCTTCTTTCGACACTAAGGGTCTTGTTGGCTGGATTTACTGTTGCAGCTTTATTTACACTGTACCACTTTTTACTTCTCGATCACCATAGAAGATAACTTTCCTGTACAAAATACTTATAACAATTTCATTTGCTATATTCTCTTTATAGTGGTTTTACATCCTGTTTTTGTCCTTGGTATTCTATTTTGGACTTTGTATGAGAACATCTGTTTGCTGATGTTTGCAGAAAAACATGTAATAGAATTGTTTTCCATCGTGTAGAGAAACAATGCTGATATTGTCTTTAAGAAAACATCCTGCAGAAAAACACATACAAATGCTGAGTTGATAAAAGCATGTTCATTCAAACTTCCTTGATTAACAGTGTCATATGATAGAAACACGTACAGATTGTTTTCCTGTTGTCCAGTCTTTAATGAAGCAGGTTAACTTTCTTACTGACAATGTAAAATGCATACATCCTGTTTTCACATTTTTGTTAAGTCTGAAGATTTTTGCTGAGTCTGTAAGGAAACATGTCCATTAAGCAGATTCCTTATTTTTTCAAGCCACAGTCATTTAGTATGGATGCTAATCACATATTGCCAAACTCTATTTCTACATTCAAGCAAGCTTTATTTTATACCTTACTTATGTTGCATATTTGTAGCAGAATTACTTTCAACCTTAATACCTTGTTGAGCATGCTCTAACAATATCTCTCTCTCTCTCTATATATACATATATATATATATATATATATGTATATATATATATATATATATGTATGTATATATATATATATATATGTGTATATATATATATATATATATATATATATATATAGTTCCCTATCAGAAGCCTGAAACACTATAAGCTTGAAAATCAAAATCCTGAAACCAAAAGCCTGAAAATTCAAAATCCCGAAAACCCAAAATCCTGAAACTCAAAATCCTGAAAACACAAATAATGCTAATATGTCACTATAAAGACACTAATATCTACCAACTGACCCTGACCCTAACCCTAACCCTAAGGTCCGTCACTATCGCACACTCACCTGACCCGCGCCCTAACCCTAACTCACTTAAACCGCCCCTAACCGCAATATTTGTCACTATTGCATACATGCCTAACCTGCGCCCTAACCCTAACTCACTTAAACCGCCCCTAACCCTAACATAAAACCAACCGCACACTTACCTGAACCCAACGCATGACCTAACTCCACAGGGCTAACAATAGCAAAGCCACAATGACGTCAGTATGTCCATTTTGTGTTTTCAGGATTTTGAGTTTCAGGATTTTGGGTTTTCGGGATTTTGAATTTTCAAGCTTATAGTGTTTCAGGCTTCTGATAGGGAACCATATATATATATATATATATATATAAATATATATATATATATATATATATATATATATATATGTGTGTGTGTATATATATATATATATATATATATATATATATGTGTGTATATATACATACATATATATATATATATATATATATATATATATATATATATATATATATATAATATGGGTCTACTTCTCATCACCAAAAACACTTTATCAAACACCAGAAAACCAACTCTACTTTAGTGAAACTGCATTTCAACAAAAACTCACGTAATCAAAATACAACACAAACACTGCAAGCCACTCTGTGTCCCCATGTGCGAGGCTGTGACCCCACATCCCTGCTACTTAGAGATCACATTACAGTGGGGAAAAGGTCTTCACTGTATTGTGATGTATATTAACCAGCTCCATTTGCTTTATAGGTTCCCCTACCATTACAAATTTTAGTAGCGATGAAAAAGCACCGCACCTGTTCTGTCAAAGGATCCCAGAACTGCTGACCCTTGTTTGGTTACGTGTGGTTTGCAATAGTGAGTTTTCATTGAACTGCACTTTCGATAAAGTGGAGTCAGCTTTCTGGTGGTCATTAAAGTGTACTTTCTGTGACAAAAAGTATTCCTATATAGATATATATATATATATATATATATATATATATATATATATGGGAACACTTTAGAAACTCAAACTTTTGAAAACTCGTATCTCATATGGACAAGCCCATATAATCGAGTTTTCAAAAACTCAAAATGCTAAAGTGTAAAAAAATAAATAAATAATTTACTTAAATGTAATGTTTCTGCAGGGGGGCAAGCCCCCCTGCACCCTCGCTACTTAAATATACTATTTATGTGATCGCACTGTAGCGAGGAAACGGGGAAATCTCCCATTCTGCTCTTCTGCATACAGTGCGGAACAAGAGATTTCCCTTTTCCCCACTGTAGCGTAATCTCGGAGTTGGTATATTTAAGTAGGGGGGTGAGGGGGCTTACCTGCCTACATAAATTATGTCTTTGACTATTTTTTTTTTTTTTTTATTACTTCACTTCGGAATTTCGGGTTTCTGTAAACTCGATCATATGATCACGACCATATGAAGTTCAAGTTTTCAGGAATTCGAGATTCTGAAGTGAGCCCATGTATGTATGTATGTATGTATGTATGTGTGTATATGTGTGTGTGTATATATATAATATATATATATATATATATATATATATATATATATATATATATATATATACATATATGCATATATATATATATATATATATATATATATATATACATATATATATATATATATATATATATACACATATACACACACACACACACACACACACACACACACACACATGAACCCAGCCGCTGGAGATGTACGACCCAGTGCATTTCTTTGTGCCGGTCCCAAGCCCCGATAAATGGGGAGGGTTGCGTCAGGAAGGGCATCCGGCGTAAAACTTTGCCAAATCATTCATGCGGACAGCAGTAAATATTTACATACCAGATCGGTCGAGGCCCGAGTTAACAAAGATCACCACCAGTGCTGTTAGCCAACAGGGTGCTGGCAGAAATTGGGCTACTGTTGGCCAAAGGAGGAGAAGAGGGGGAAGGTATGCCCGAAGGCTGGAAGAAAGGAGAAAGGCTAGAACTGTAGTAGTGAGGCTCGGAACTTTGAATGTTGGCAGAATGACTGGTATAGGAAGAGATCTAGCCGATATGATGGACAAAAGGAAGGTTGGTATATTGTGTGCACAAGAGACCAGATGGAAGGGGAGTAAGGCTAGGTGTATCGGAGGTGGGTTCAAATTGTTTTAGCATGTTGAGGATGGGAAGAGAAATGACGTAGGAGTTATCCTGAAGGAACAGTATGCTAAGAGTGTTTTGGAGGTGAAAAGAATGTCGGATAGAGTGATGTTTATGAAGCTGGAAATGGATGGTGTAATGATGAATGTTAGTGCATGTGCTCCACAAGTTGGGTGTGAGATGGATAAGAAAGAAAAATTTTGGAGTTGGATGAAGTGGTGATGACTGTACCCAAGGGTGAGAGAGTGGTGATTGGACCAGATTTCAATGGGCATGTTGGTGTAGGGAACAGCGGGGATGAGGATGTGATGAGTAGGTATGGTGTTAAGCAAAGGAATGTAGAAGGTCAGATGGTAGTGGATTTTGTGAAAAGGATGGACATGGCTGTGGTGAATACATATTTTAACACGAAGGAGGAGCATACAGTGACATACAAGAGTGGAGGAAGATGCACACAGGTGGATTATATCTTATGTAGTAGGGCCAGTCTGAAGGAGATTGGAGACTGTAAAGTGGTGACCGGGCAGCATAGGATGGTGGTTTGTAGGATGACGGTGAGCAAGAAGAGGAGGAGGAGTGTAAGGGCAGCACCAAGGATCAAATGGTGGAAATTGAAAAAGGGTAATTGTGAGGTGGAGTTCAGGGAAGAATTAAGACAGACACTAGGTGGCAGTGAAGAGTTACCATATAGCTGGGTAACTATAGCAAAGCTAGTAAGGGAGACTGCTAGAAAGGTGCTTGGTATGACATCTGGACAGAGGAAGGACAACAAGGAGACATGGTGGTGGAATGAGGAAGTACAGGAGAGTATACAGAGAAAGAGGTTGGTAAGGAAGTGGGATTGTCAGAGAGATGAAGAAAGTCGACATGAGTATAAGGAGATGAGGTGCATGGCAAAGAGAGAGGTGGCCAAGGCTAAGGATAAGGCATATGAAGAGTTGTATGTAAGGTTGGACACTAAGGAGGGAGAAACGGACCTGTACCGATTGGCTAGACAGAGGGACCGAGCTAGTAAAGATGAGCAGCAGGTAAGGGTGATAAAGGATAGTGAGGGAAATGTACTCACAAGCGAGGAGAGTGTGTTGAGCAGATGGAAAGAGTACTGTGAGGGGTTGATGAATGAAGAGAATGAGAGGGAGAGAAAGTTGTATGATGTGGGGATAGTGAATCATGAAGTGCAGTGGATTAGCTAGGAGGAAGTAAGGATAGCTATGAAGAAGATGAAGAATGGAAAGGCTGTTGGTCCAGATGACACCTGTGGAAGCATGGAGGTATTTAGGTCAAATGGCAGTGGAGTTTCTAACCAGATTGTTTAATGAAATCTTGGAAAGTGAGAGGATGCCTGAGGAATGGAGAAAAAGTGTTTTGGTACTTATTTTTAAGAATAAGGGTGATGTGCAGAGCTGTAGTAACTACAAAGGGATTAAATTGATCAGCCACAGCATAAAGTTATGGGAAAGAGTGGTGGAAGCTAGGTTAATAAGGGATGTGATGATTAGTGATCAGCAGTATGGTTTCATGCCAGGAAAGAGCACTACAAATGCAATGTTTGCTCTGAGAGTGTTGATGGAGAAGTACAGGGAAGGTCAGAAGGAGTTGCATTGTGTTTTTGTAGACTTAGAGAAAGCATATGACAGGGTGCCTAGAGAGGAGTTGTGGTATTGTATGAGGAAGTCGGGAGTGTCAGAGAAGTATGTAAGAGTGGTACAGGATATGTACGAGGGTAGTGTGACAGTGGTGAGGTCTGCGGTGGGAGTGACGGATGCATTTAAGGTGGAGGTGGGATTACATCAAGGATCAGCTCTGAGCCCTTTCTTTGCAATGGTGATGGACAGGTTGACAGACAAGAGTCTCCGTAGACTATGATGTTTGCAGATGACATTGTGATCTGTAGTGAGAGTAGGGAACAGGTGAAGGAGACCCTGGAGAGGTGGAGATATGCTCTAGAGAGAAGAGGAATGAAGGTCAGCAGGACTAAGACAGAATATGTGTGTGAATGAGCGGGAGGATAGAGGCATGGTGAGGATGCAAGGAGTAGAGGTGGCGAAGGTGGATGAGTTTAAATACTTGGGATCAATAGTTCAGAGTAATGGTGAGTATGGAAAAGAGGTGAAGAGAGTACAGGCAGGATGGATTGGGTGGAGAAGAGTGTCAGGAGTGATTTGTGACAGATGAGTACCAGTAAGAGTGAAAGGGAAGGTCTACAAGAGGGTAGTGAGACCAGCTATGTTATATGGGTTTGAGACAGTGGCATTAACAAAAAGGCAGGAGTCAGAGCTGGATGTGGCAGAGTTAAAGATAAGATTTGCACTGGGTGTGACAAGGGCAGACAGGATTAGGAATAAGTATATTAGAGGGTCAGCCCAGGTTGGAAGGTTTGGAGACAAAGCCAGAGAGGCACGATTACATTGGTTTGGACATGTGCTGAGGAGGGATGCTGAGTATATTGGGAAAAAAAGATGCTATGGATGGAGCTACCAGGTAACAGGAAAAGAGGAAGGCCTAAGATGAGGTTTATGGATGTGGTGAGAGAGGACATGCAGGTGGTTGGTGTGACAGAGCAAGATGCAGAGGACAGGAAGAAATTGAAACAGATGATCCGCTGTGGTGACCCCTAACGGGAACAGCCGAAAGAAGATGATGATGACAGACCACATAAAATCCAAGTACTTTTGGTTAAAATAAGAAAAAAAATGCAGAAAGGAACAATACACAATTTAAACTAACACTCTGAATATTGCACTGTGTTCTAATTGAATAGGATGATGCAAAACCGTAGTGGTTTGATGTGTCAGTGCCCAGTGAAATTAGCACTGGCAGGTGGGAGGGAGAAATCCAAAAATCTGTGCAGTCAAACAGAGTTATAAGCTCAGAGCTGTTGTAGCTGGATAGGAATAAAAATGAAAAAACTGTTTCTCAGCTCCTCCTAATAATTAGATCAAATTCTTATTATATGAATGAATGTAAACTGAATGTTTCCTTACTGACCCTAGCCAACAACTTTTAAGTCTCAAAGAAAAAACAAAACTTTGCATGTAAAACAACATTTAAAATACAAAAAACTGTAATATAATAATACTAAAATCAAAACATAATGGACATATCCAAACCTTAAATGCAAAAAATCAAAAAATGAATGCAGTCAAGCAGTAGTTTGAAACTCGTGTTTCTTGGAGCTGGAGTGGAATGTAGGTGAACACCTTAATAAGAAAACTGTTTTTTCAGCTCCTCCCACTAATTAACCTGATCTAATTCCTGTTAAGTCAATAAATGCTCACTTGAGTGTTTCTTAACTCACCCTAGTCAACGACTTTAAGACTTCAAGAAAAAAAAAAAACTTTGAAGTAAAATAATATTTAAAGTACATCAAACTGTACTCTTAATAAGACTAAAGTCAAAATCAAAAATAGTTTTAAAGATCCAGAAAGACTCCCCAAATATAATTGGGGTAATTCCCTCTTGGCACAGGCAACAGTTCTTCTTTCTCTTGAAACTGGCTAAGGGCAATTGCTACAAGCTTCCCACAGAACGGATTTACACAAGCAGGGATTATTTGATATGCTCCAAACTGAAAATGCTTCATTTGACTGCCTGAATGAAAGAGTTTTAAAATATCTTTTGAAAAAAGGGATGCTGGGGGGATAAGGGAAAAAAGGGGGGGGGAAAAAAATGGAGGGGGATACCAAAAAAAAAGGGAAAAAAAAAACAGGGAAAAAAAAAAAAAAAGGGAAGGGGGCCCTAAGGATGAGGTTTAGGGGGAAAAATTTGGGGGGGGGGGGGGGGGGGGGGGGGGGGGGGGGGGGGGGGGGGGGGGGGGGGGGGGGGGGGGGGGGGGGGGGGGGGGGGGGGGGGGGGGGGGGGGGGGGGGGGGGGGGGGGGGGGTTTTTTTTTTTTTTTTTTTTTTTTTTTTTTTTTTTTTTTTTTTTTTTTTTTTTTTTTTTTTTTTTTTTTTTTTTTTTTTTTTTTTTTTTTTTTTTTTTTTTTTTTTTTTTTTTTTTTTTTTTTTTTTTTTTTTTTTTTTTTATTTTTTTTTTTTTTTTTTTTTTTTTTTTTTTTTTTTTTTTTTTTTCTTCCTCCTTTTTTTTTTTTTTTTTTTTTTTGAAAAAAAAAAGGCGGGGCAATTTTGTGTGAAAAAATTTTTCCCCAAAACCCCCCAGGGAATTAACCAGTTGACCCTGGGGATTACGAACGGGCCAAGGTTAGCCAGCCACCTTTTTTCCCCAAAAGGGTATTTTGTAAAATTTTAAATCCCAAAGGGCTTTTTACTTTAAACTACATCTGCCTCTATTATTTCTAGAACCTAAAACAAGGGAGAAAGATTGTTTTTTTTTATTCTGGATGTCCACAAACAGCTCAGATACTGCTTGGACAGAACAAAATCCTTCAGGAAGGCCAATCAGCTATTTATTTCCCATGAGGGTAAGAAAACAGAACAGTGTCAAAGCAGTTTCAAATTGGTTATCTTATGCTATTTCTTTGCTGTTCTCACCATAACAAGTTACTTCCAAGCAGGGTTAAGGCCCACTCTACCAAGGTTTTGGCTTCTGTGCCTTTTTGGAAGGTGGTAGACACTATATACGTGCCAGAGGCAGTAACTTGGTGGCCTGTACATACTTTTAGAAAACATTACAAACCGGATTCTTTTTCTAGGTCCAGGACAATTTTTGCTAGAACTGTCCTCCAGGATTCTTAATCTGATTTTTTTCCAATTTGCAGTTTTTCTAAGGTCTTGTAATCCACCCATACAGTTTATGCTGCTGCAACAGTGATCTATTGATGAAAATAGTACACATGAAGTAAACTTACCATAACAGTAGATGATGCCTGGAACAAACTTCCTCTCAGTGTGCGGTCCATTTCCCACACTTCTCACTTTAAAAATGAACTAAAACATCACCTTCTCAAGTCTAGAACCTGCCATTGTTATGACCCCACCTAGTCTTCTCCCTTTATAATTAGTTCCCTTTCTTACTGTACTCACAAAATGACCTGTAATGCATGTATATAACTTCATATACCTACCAGATGAGTATTGAACTATTTAATGGAAAACGATGCTACTCAACTTTTGTTTGTTTTACAATTAACTCTATGCATACTATACCAATATTTGTATACAGTGTCTCTATATCTAATTGTTATTCTGTACTTTTTGTGTATAATTGTACTATGCTTTACAAATGTACCATTGGAGCTTTTCTCCTCGGGTCTCCACTGAAAATGGGCCAGAAGCCCAGCTGGACAAACCCGGTCGACAAATGTCAACAAATAAATAAATGATTAAATAGATCACTGTTTCACCAGGGCTACACTTTCTCACTCTCCCTTTTTGTTTTTTTGCCAGAGTGTGGATATTTCTCTTTTTTTTTTTCTGGCATTTTGCTTTTTCTCAGGGATCTAGCCTCCCTTACTGTTAAACAAGAAAGCTCTGAAGGATTTGGCACCAAAACCACTGGACTTATGCGTCTCTCCCTGAGCCAGTTAGTGGTTTGGCTGCATGGAAGGTGCAGTGAAGCTTTGAATGCTGGCTGCTGATCATATCATTAGCAGGATATTTATTTGCTTTTTGTTTGCCAGAAAATTCCACTGGGCCAAAGGTACCCATTTTCAGTAGAGGGCCAGGGAGAAGAGCACCGCAGTACAAAATCTAGCAGCTAAAGATTACAAAGTTGAAGTACAGAAAATTACAAGGACACTGCAGTGACACTTACAGAGAAATTACAAAGGACTTACAAGCAATAAGTATATACAAGTTGTTGATTTAACACGTATACTGCTTACACTATTGCCAACAGTGATCTAGTCAGACATCTACTATTATGGGGATGCTTACATATACAACTCTACTTTCCTGTGTTTTTTTCTTTTTTTATGATTTCACCTTCGGATGTGTTTGATAAACCATGTAAGAAACATAGTATAATGACTCCTGGAGAAGCACAGTTTAACTGCTATTCATTCATATTTTTATTTGCAGGTTATGACATCCCATTGGACCATCTTTGGTTAAATATTATGAAACATGAAACATCAACTGACACTGAAGGAGAAACTGTGCAGCAGAAAGAAATTTCTTGTACTTGTATGAGAAGTAAGTACTTTTTAACTGAGTATTTACACTTACAGGTAAAGGTGAGTTAGAATTTTAGTGGAACAAGATAATGTGTTCTCACTTAGGATAGCTGTATCAGCCCTTTAAAAATATGAAAATATTCCATTTCCAGCAGAGAGCAACACATTGGGCCAAGACAGATAAGAACCTTTTTCTAAAAGTACTATAAAATAAAAGTTAATTCCACCTCATGCAATCAGAAAAAACAACTCCGGAAAGGAAGCTCCTGCTAAATAACCACATCCAAGAACACCACTGATGTCTGTTCCTAGGAGGGTGTTATCAATATTGTAATTTGCAGGGTGTTAGTCTTCCTAAAGGATATAATTATGCATTTCTTGCATTGAGTTCTAGGTCATGGTTCTGGCACCATTTATTTGTCTGTGTCAGACCCTTATGGAGGATATCTACATATTTGAGGGATTTCATGATTACACTCAGTTTGCAGTCATCAGCAAATTTGGTCAGCCAAAGGCCTTCTACATTTACCTTGACTTCAGAGAAGTATACTTCAAAAGAAGAGGTTCCAGCCCTGTGGGGAACCACTGGTAACAGGCCTGTTGGCAGAGGTGGAATCCTTCACCCTAATTTCATTTGTCCTATCCATGAGCCATTTGGCTAAATATAAGGTGACATTTATGCCTAAATGTGTAAAGTGTATCTGTAATACCTGATTGAGGTATTGTGTCAGATGCCTGTGCCAGGTTAAGGTAGGCAGTATGCACCTTTTGCCTTCATCTGTGCCTCTAGTGACTCTTCTCAAAGACGTCCACCTGGTTTAGTAAGTATGAGTTGCCCTTGACAAAATCTAATTGTAGTAGTTTGTGTCTGACAATGTCCTATGTCCTTGTTTATCAGATCCATGGTAATTCTTTCCATGGCCTTGCATACAAGACTAGTCAGACATATGGGTCTGTAGTTCTTTAGGTCTGTTGTTGAGCCCTCTTTGGGTGGAGGGATGACCGTTGAAGTCTTCCATTCCCTAAGGAATAAGCCTGTCTAGAGGCTGTGGCTGAATAGAGAATCTAGTGGGCCTAACAAGTCATGTTCCAAGCTATTTAGGTGGCATCCTGGGATATTACCAGGACCAACTGGAGTAGTGTTTTAGCTTTGGAGAGTGTAGTGAAGAACTGTTCTTTAGTGGTAGTCATGGAAGAAATGGTAGAAGGTATTTCCTGGGAGTTATACAGGGATAAAATTGGAGCTAAATTTTATCAGCCAGCAAATGTGCTGCATCCTCTGGTTCTCACTATAAGGAGTTCCATTTACTTTTAGTACAGCCTACTGCTAGGTGTTCCCCATAAGGTTACTGTTACTCGTCTGGTCAAGATAAAACAGACAAACATTTGTGGGTTCTGTTCAAGCAGCTTTATTACACACAAACACATCAGAAATGAGGCTTTGTAACTTAAACTTAAACTTATAAACAGACTGACTACCACACTCATACATGTTAACACTCTGGCTGTTCTCTCAAAGTGGCACTGCTACCTGCACATGGTCTGTATTTATGTGCATGTGCTACATCTGGAAATGATTCTTAAAGGTACATACACATGCTCTGATCAACATCCTCCTTCTTTGAGAAATAGTCCTTGTACGAAATGACAGTAATCAGTGACATCTAATTTACAGAAATGATCTTTTGACATGCAGTTATACAAAACTAGTTATATGACATGCAGTCATACAAAATTAGACACATATAAAACAATTATGCCCAAGTTGCTGTGTATTTTACTGTAAGTCTAGAAGTATGACCGGATCTTGTAACATGTTGTTGTGTCTTTCGGCTTTTCCTGGTTAGGGGCCGCCACAGCGGAACTCCGGTCCGCTAATGATTGGCAGTAGATTTTTACGTGCCGAGTTGCCAGCCCTGACACACAACCTTCAACGAAGGTACGCCCATTCACGCATGTCTCCACACAGAAGACGCTCTAGCTGAGAATCGAGCGGGACAATGTCTTACTGAGAGGTGACAACGCTACCGCAGCACCACCACCGCAGTACTACTGGATCTTGTAACATAAAATTCATAATTGGATCTAGCAATGGGGACTGTCTTCAAGAAATGTTCAACTTTGACATCATCAGGAATGGGAATGGATACTGCAACATGTTCCTCGGTACGAACATTGTCGGGGTTGCTCTGAAATCTAGAGTCTATATTACAGGTGCAATGCTGTGATATCAATTCTGATACAGGAAGAAGATTTCTCCTGTATTCTATACCCTCATATTCCACTAAGTAGGATCTCAGCTTGTACATATACCTCTCACTTGACCAATTTGGTCAAAGCCTTTGGTCATTTGCATCCCCACTGTCTTTCCTTCTTTTAACGGATGAAGAAATCTGCTTATTTTATCATAGCTGGACTTCTGAAAAGAACGCTTCTTAAAAAGTTGGGCTTTGATTGCTCTGGTGTTTTTAGCATTAGGCACCAACAAACTAGAACTGATAGGCAAGGTTGATCTGGTTTGCCTAGATAGAAGTCTGTGAGCAGGCAAACCTAGTAGGTTGTCATGGGGTATATTTCTGAGATTAAGTAAATTCAAGAAAATATCAGTATTGTCACGTTTTGACCTCTCCAGTAATTGCTTTGCACTCTGTACTGCACGTTCAGCAAGGCCGTTTGACTGAAGATATTCAGGACAGGTAGTAACATGGATAAAGTCCTTCTCTTTAGCAAATTTCTGAAACAATTGACTGGTAAACTAAGAACCATTGTCAGAAATAATTTTATGTGGACTACCATGGACTGAGAAATGACATTTCATCATAGTAATAACAGCACTGTACATTTGGTTTGGTAGCAAAATTTCTCAAGCCAGTTTGAACAAGAGTCTACCAACACTAAGTAATACTGACTGTTCCACTCAAATATGTCAGTTGCTACTGCTGACCAAGTTAGTTCAGGTATTTTGCTTAGCTGAAGTGGCTCTTTTTGCAAATGTGGCTTAGTACTGCTAAACAAAAAGAAAACACTTCATGAATGTCTTTTGCTAGAGAAGGCCAAAGTACTAGTCCTCACGCCCTTCTTTTGGTAGAATCGGAACCTGGGTGGCCATGATGTAAAATCTGAATGTATTCATGTTGTAAGGAAGTAGGAACAACAACTTTTGGACCTTTGAAAATAATACCATCTTCAATCAGCATCTCATCTCTGTATGGAAAGTAAGGTTGTACTTCTGGCAGTACACAGTATTGTTTTGACGGCCATCCTACATTGATGAAGTGGTTACGCTTTTGCAAAATTGGATCAGTTTTTGTATAATCGCTCAGCTCATCAAGTGTTTTGGTAGAAAAATCAGCCAGATAAGGAAGTTTACCCTTGTATAGATCATTTTGAAATTGTACATTTGCAAGTTGAGTATCATTATTTGTAGTCTTGCTGGAGCAGAATGCATGGGCATCTTTAAAACAGTGACTAGAGGCTGATGGTCAGTTTCTATCTGGATTGCTCAACCATAAATATAACCATGGAACTTTGAACATGCGCACACAATTGCTAAAGGTTCCTTCTCAATTTGAGTGTACCGCATGTCAGTTTGGGTAAGAGTTCTAGATCCAGAGGCAACAGATCTGCCCTCTTGAGCAGCAAAGCAAGGCCTCTCCAGTCGGGTCAGTACAGTTTTTCTCATGTGAAAAAAATGAAAAGACCAATGGTTAGACCACAGCTGAAGATAAAATGGAATAATCCACGTCAGGAAATAAATCACTTGCAGCTTCACAGTAGTGCCCTTTATAAAACCAAAAGTTGTAACTGAGATGTAGTAGTCAAGGTAGGAAACGGTTCACTTTCAGTTTCACACCACTTTATTAAACAAGAGTAAGCGCTTTCGCAATCTAAGTCAGCTGATCATTTCTTCAGACTCATAAAAACAGTTAAAACATTGGTATTTAAAATATGGTTCAACCAATGAAAACACATATAGAACTATGACATAGACTAATTAAAATTGCATACATCAGTACATTAATTTGCCTTATATTCTGCATAAGATGAAGTAAAATATACATATAACAGACACATTTTATGTAATAATCCATATTGCTTAATGTTTTAGTGGTCGGGATTTTAAAAAAGGTTTCAAGGAAACAGCATTGTTCAATCCAGGAGACCTATCTGCCTGAAGTAGTAAAATCCATCTTTGTTCGGCTTCCTCTACCTTATTCCTTATATCACCTCCCCTCTTACTTTTATTTATTATTTCTAAAACCATGAAATTAAAAATATGTTTCCGATCTTCTTCTTCCACATGTTTTGCTAAAGCACTTGTGCCTTTTTTATTTGTTATATCTCTAAGGTGTTCAAGGATACGTTCCTTTAGACACCTATTGGTCTTGCCTATATAAAAGGCATACAAAAAACTTCCCAAACACTGTCTTATCTGGTTTCATAATTCTCACATAAGAGGAACTCAAAAAGTTAAGTATGTCCCTTTCCTCTCTTGAGACATTGTGTTGTTGGAAATTACCATGCCTACTACTAAACAGTGAGTTCCTAATATCAATTTCGCACATCTGTTCGAAGAAGGACCAAATCAAGTGGGTAGGAGGGTTATAAACACTTGGAATATAGTAATCATTCTGGGTTGGTAAATGATCACCCATTAGTAAATTCAAATTCATTTTACGAACAAAAAGTTTTAAATCTATTAAAATGTCAGCTATTTGGGTGTGTGCAGTTGGAACAGAAGTATGTCCCTTTGATAATAAGTCAGCCATCTCGGACGATATAGAAAGGTTAGAGCTTTGTTGGCAATTGAGGCTGAATGCCTGCCAGTTTCCTGGCCTGAATGAGTGTAATGCGATTATGTGTGTCCTACGCTTGAAAAATCTGTTAAGGTGAATTCTCATTTGTATTTTTAGATTTGAGACTCTGAGACAAGTCAAAACTTTATTTTTATCTATTTTTAACTATTTTAACATTGTTAGTTATATAAAGTTTAACATAATTCTTTACTTGGAGATTTTTTATACATTTTTATATTTACATTTGTTAGTATATTATTTTTATATTTTTTATCATTGTTCATTATAGCATTATATTTTCTGAGTTGCGACTGGCATGTATATGAGATTTTACATAGGTAGAAATTAAACAAACAATATATAAAAAACAAACAATAAAAAATAAAGAATTAACTAGTAGTTGCAAGTCTCACCAGTAGGGTGAGCTCTCTGCGTAGTACATGTGTAAGTGCGTGACTTCAATGTGATTTCAATGAGATTTGGGTGCTATAAAATGCTCTAGTAGATTATTAACTTAAAGTTTTGTTTCTGATGAAGTTGGATACTTAAATCTGACGAAAAGTGCATGTTTAAAGAGAAGCTTAAATAAATATTTCAAACGAGGTTTCAGAGGGTGTAGTGGATTTTTCACGTGGTGTTGGAAGACAGTGTTTGGGAAGTTTTTTGTTTACCTGTTTCAAACCATTTTCAAGGCTTGTATATAAAAGGCTAAGTATGACAGACAGTGCAGAAGCTGAAATAAACCAAATTTTGTGTTCTGCAGTCAGCATAAAAATCTATATCAATTATAAATCCTAGTGTAGAATGTTTATACGTAGATTTATTATATAAATAGTCACATGCTGTACAATTTCTGCAAGGAAAAGTCCCCTGCCCATCAGATAGGATCATTCTTTCATTGTTTTTGGATTTATAACAGAGTTGCCTTTTTAAGGACCTCTTATTTCTAAAAGAAAAGCTGGGTCTATCTTCTAACAATTCTCTCAAGTCAGGATCCGACAATAAAACATTCCAATTCTTCTCAAAAATATTACAGAACCTTCTGATGTCACTTGAATAAGTTATAGGGAATCTAACTTTAAAATCATGACCTTCCTTGCTTTTAACATCTTCTATAGTATTTGAGAAAAGCGGTTTACATCTCCCATCCCTATTTTCAATAGTATATTTAGAGCTTTCATTTATGTCTTTCTTACTATAACCTCTGTTTAAGAAGTCTTTCTTTAATATAGTCATTGTCTTCCCAAAGCCTTCATCTGTATTATGTAAGCGGCTTATTCTCATATATTGTCCTTTCACTACATTTTTGTGTACAAATGTTGGATGCATACCAGTCTTATGTAAGATACTATTTCTCCATGTAGATTTTCTATACATCCCTGTTGCAAGTTCGTCTAATGCTGTCTTCTTAACCAAAACATCTAGGAACTCAATAGAGTCCCTGGAATGTTGACTAGTAAATCTTAAAAATTCAGTGGTGCTATGTAAGTACTCCACCATCTCTTGCAACTCTTCACTAGTACCATCCCATAACAGGAAGACGTCATCTACAAAACGTATATACCATACAATTTTGCCAGCATATTTATTGCTAGCACTTAATACATGATCTTTTCCCATGCAGCCAATGCTAAGTTGGCGAAGTTGTTAACACAAGTACTGCCATGCCCATTGCTACACCAACTTTCTGTAGATAAAACTTGTCATTGAATATAAAGACATTATTTTCTAGGACAATATCAAGCAACTCACATATCAAATTAATCTTAGTGCTTTGAAAAACTTGTTTCAAGGTCAGAATGTCACGTATTTTCTCAATACCCCATTTATTCGGTATCATCAGAACAGTGAAGTGACATCCATTGTCACAAACATATAATTTCTATTAATATTCTTGGTCTTATTATATAACAGTCGCAGAAATGCCTTTGTATCCCTTAGTATAGTCTCACATGATTTTAGCTTTTGTTTTCTTTCACAGTTTTTCTCATGTATCTGACTGACAAAGACTTCAAGTAAGTACAGCACTTTTTATATGATTTTGACAGATGCAGTCCTACCTCTTTAGACATACATTGTGTCTTAAATTGGGCATGCAGTTTATTTTAAAATTGCTACTACACAGGTTTCCCTTTTCTGTAACAAGTACAGATGGAAGCATTTCTTGCTTCAACTTGCTTTGTCATCATATGTTCTTACTTAATTGTCTAACATAACATTTCTAATGAGAAAGACTATTTATTGTTACAGCTGCAGTTAATATTTACATTATTATTACTGTTGAATAATTCAGAATTAATGAAAGTTTGCAACTTACAAAGTAATACAAAAGCTTAATAGAAACTTCATATAAAAATCTGCAGCATGCATGTGTAAAGCACATCTGCTCCTGTCATTCATTCTATAGACAATGTATGAAGTAGAATAATATACATTTTCTTATTCTTTGTTTCTAGCATATATGTACATTTTATAAAACATGTAATTTACATTCTGCTTATTCTTTACACACATAGTTTAGGAATGTTTTGATAGAAGTGGAAATTGCTGATTAATACACGTTTTATGTAACTTCTAATAGGAGAGTCATTCCCTGCTGTTACAATACATCAGAGTGTGTCAGTGTGTGACCCTAGTTCCAAGCTGCTGTGACCTTTTCATTCTATCTTTATCCTGTTAGCAAGCTGAGCTTTCATTTGTAAAAACCACTGCAAAGTCTTATAGCTGGTTTACATCTGTCATCTGACATCTGATTATTAGAGGAATTATTTTCAATATAAATATTTATTCATATTGATAATTATGCCTTGATTAAGAGAGGAATTAGTTATAAACACTATATTATCTTGTCTGATGCCCTTTAGCCAGGCATTGTATTTCCATGCAGCTTTGCATTATTTTATGTCACTGGCATTCACGTAAAAGATTGTTCACACATGATGCTCAGGGAAGATTTCATAATGCTGGTGTCTCAAGATTTCTGTAACACCCTGTAATTCAGATTGTTGAAGAAGCACTCTCCATCAGGCACAAATGGAGCTCTAGCAAGATAAGGAATTCAGGAATTGATGGCGGATCCAGAATGCTGATGACTGTGACACCCCACCACCTCCCCTGTTGGTGTCTGAAAGGTACCTGTAGACAAAATTCTAAGTGCTACACATACCTTTGTCTTCACAGGTATGGGTTGCCCTTGGTTTGCCCTGGCTCTGAGTTGAGGAAGACAGAGGTTGCAGAGTTCCTGTAGTGTTTCTGTATCCACCCTGTAGGACTCTGCAATTTCCACATCATTTAGATTGAGATAACGTAAATTGGGTCTGAATACTGTTCACCTTCTTGTCTTGGGTCTATTAACAGCAGCATCACCAACATAGACTTCACCATGATGTCCTTCAAGAATGCAACTGCAGTCATAACATATGGGTTGTCCTGCCTCAGGCAGCCCTCGGTCGGCCGGATTCCAAAGTCTGGGTCCGGCGCCGGCTGGTGTCGCCCCTCTCACGTCAGAGCGGCTGGAGTATAAAGGCATCGGCCGACGCCATCTTCCCCAGTCTTTCTTGCCGTGCGGTGCCCGAAGCAGAAGCAGTTCGCAAGTGTCGGTCGGTCAGCTCCTGTGTTTTCAGTACGAAGTCATCTAAAAGCTAAGTACCTGCTAAACATTTTTCTTGCCTCAGCCGATGTCAGAACAAATTGAGAAAGTTAATAATTGCTTGTCTTGTGGTAAACAAATACCTCATAAGGACTTCCATTCTTACTGCCTTCCTTGCCTGGGCCCAGACCACGACGTCTCGGCCTGTGCTTACTTTAATAAGCGCACTCTCAGGTGCCGGGCAGAATTTGCCGAAGACTTTTTTGGTGACTCTTTCAAGATATTATGCCGTCGGATCAACCGACAACTCAATCTACCAAAACGAAGGACCAGGACTCGGCATCCTCGCCCGGCCCACCACCGATGCAACTCCTAAATCCTCCGCTTAGTGCTTCGGTCCCTTCGAAGCGGTAATTCAACCTCTCCAGGCCGCATTGACAAAGGCACACGTCCTTCGGTCTCGGAGACCTCGGTGCGGTTGTTGATTTTCTCCCGAAACCGAGTTCTGGATCTACTCCGACACACACCCATTCCCGTAGGCAAGGTTACTCCCTGCACGTGGCTGCAAGGCCTCCTGTATCCATGTCCATCAAGGCCTTTTGCACGTATAAGGCAGCCAGCCAGGCCAAGGCCCATCCTAAACCTGCTGCTCAGGCCCCTTCTTCTGATAAACAGATCATGTCTCTTGCTGCAGATCTTATTTCTCTTATCAGGGGTCTCAGCCTCACCCAGACAGAGGTTCTCAGCCACCTGCAGAGAAAAGGCCCAGAACTGGAGCAGGCTGATCAACCTCTCTTCCGGATGAAGCCTCTGGGGATTCTGGAGCATTCAGATACCCAAGAAGAATCCTTCCAGGCCTATGAGGACTCTGATGCTGAGGAATCAATTCCCTCTGCCTCCCCTCCAGAGGATTTCTCGCTTGTTGAAGTCCCACTCTAGGAGTGGGAACATTATTTAAATGGCAGGGTCAGGAATTCTCTGATTCCAGGAAAAGGCTACGATACCTTCCCTCAAGCTTCCCCAGCACAGACCTTTAGCTATTCCTCCAGTTATGGATGTTTTGGATGATGTTTTCTCCTGACTCCAGTGCTAACCTGATTCTCTCCCCCCTGCTCCTGTCAAGCCAGACAGATATTATATAGGTCCCTGACACTCACAAACATCTCTTTTAAGGCCCACTCTGTAAGATCTAGAAACTATTTCACAGGGCCCCAAGGGAGTGGCTACTTCCACTGCCAAGAATCCACTGCCAGCGGATAGGAAGCTAGGTCCCTGGAGAGATGGGGTAAAAAGTTTTTATACCTCCTACCACCCTAGCCATGAGGTCACTTAACTGCCTTTTTCATATGTTTCAGTACCAGGATTTTTACTGATGATTTACAGAAAAAGTTAGCCTCTCCAGAGCCTATTGATAGAAAAGCATTACTGCAGGATCATATACATAACACCCCTTGCAGGTTAACAATCATTTTCTTCAGTGTGGTTATGATGCATTGGAGGCTTCATGTGGTGTGGGGCAGCCATGACTGGGGCTGTGATAACGTGAGACATGCTTGGTTAAAAGATCAGCCATTGCCAGACCATGTTAAAGTAAAGCTTGATGCACCTCTGGAAAAACAGAAGCTTTTTGGTGCTAATGCACAAGATGTGTTGAAGTCCATTGAGGAAAAAGCTAAATCAGTACAGACAGTCAAAGATTTCCTCCAGGTACAACCACCCAGGTTCAGCAGAAACTGGCCTTCTCAAAGCCAATTGGTCAGCTTCCCAGACTCTGACAAGTTTCAAAGGGGAAAAACAGGCATGCCCGAGGTAGAGGGCAATACTGAGGATCCTACAGGGGCCGCCAATGGCAACCTCCAAATCAAAGAAGTGGCGCTGGCAGCCCAGCTGCACCACAAGGACAATCACAATGACTGTTGATTCTCATACCGCCTACAAGGCTCAAAGAGAAGCTCTTTGGGCAGAAAAATTATCCTTATTCTCAAAAACTGGCATATCTTAACCAAGGACAACTGATTCTGGATTTAATAGACAAGGGTTACAGATTCCACTTCCATATTCTCTTTACCAATAACAGACAAGGCATGCCAAACCTGCCACATCATCAAAGTGCTGGGCAGAGGCACTCACTCAAGTTTCAAAGCTGTTAAGTATAAAAGCAATAGAAAGGGTTCCTCCTCAGGAACAAGGCCAGGGATTTTATTCAAGACTGTTCCTTGTTCCAAGAAAAGAAAACAAATGGAGGCCTATACTGGACTTGTTCACTCTAAATACTTTTCTCATTGTGCCAAAGTTCAAAATGCTGAAGTTGCAGCAACTCCTTCCCATGCTGGGCAAGGGGTCTTGGCTGGTCACTCTGGATCTCAAGGAGGCATACCTGCATGTCCCAATCAGACAAAGCTGCAGAAGATACCTCAGATTTCTTGCAGGGACAGAGCATTATCAATTCTCAGCATTGACGTTATTTATCTACTGCCCCAGAGTGTTCACGAAATGCCTGGCATCAGTAGTGGCACACTGCAGACTCCAGGGATTCAAATATACCCTACCTGGACGACTGCCTCATTCAAGCAGACAACAAACAAACCTTAATAGCAAACTTGGAATATGTCATTCAACTACTGCAGGCCTTGGGATACACAGTCAACATTCAAAAGTCAAGACTACTGCCATCCCAACAGATTATTTTCCTAGGAGCCAAACTGGACACAGAAACTCAAATGGCCTACCTCACAGAGGTGAAACAACAGCAGTTACCAGAGTACTCTCAAAGGCCTAGTAAAGCTCTCCCAGCTGACTGCAAGGAAAATCCTGCAGGCCCTGGGGTTCATGGCATCTTGCATTCTTCTGATACCTTGGCAAGACTTCATATGAGAAAGCTGCAATGGTACTTAAAAGCTTATAGTCCCAACACAGCCAAAGCCTAGAGGACGTAATCCCCACTCATTCCATGTCTGCAAAAAGAATTTTTGTGGTGGCTCAAGCAAGTCAGTTAAACGAAGGCATGTCCTTCAACAACCTCAAGCAGGTCAAATGATTACAACAGACGCCTCAGATCATGGATGGGGCACATGGAGAGCAGATGCATTCAAGGTCTATGGACACAAAGGGAAAGACATCTGCACATAAACCAAAACAGATGTTGGCAGTGATACATGCAATCGAGACTTAAATCACTACAACAAGGACATTTGCTAATAAGGACAGACAACACCACTGTCATGTGGTATATAAACAAGCAGGGAGGCACTCATTCTATCCCTCTGCAGACTAACAATGATTCTCTGGGAAAATCCTGAGTCTGAAGATACATTTGCAATCCCAGTTTGTGCCAGGCAAGGACAATGTACTGGCGGACAAGCTGAGCAGAAATTTCTTGGATCCACACGAATGGATGCTGCATCCTCACATTTTCTCACAAATAACAAAGACATGGGGAAGACCGACGAGATCTCTTTGCTTCTCACATGAATCATCACCTGGAAAAGTTCTGCACAAGGACCCACCATTCTTCTAGCCTGGAAACGGATGCTCTCCTTCAGCTGGAATTCCTAAAAATTTATGCATTCCCTCCTCTACCTCTGCTGACCAAGGTGATACTGAAGATCAAAGCAGAACAACCAACAGGCATTCTGATAGCTCTAGACTGGCCAAGGCAACACTGGTACCCATTGCTGTTGAGCATAACTTGGACCAAACCATGGCCTCTGCCCCTGTGGCCCCTGCTTCTAACACAACACAATTACAGGACTGTCCATCAAAACCTGAAAACATTGCATCTGACAGCCTGGAGGTTACCATGACTCCTTCCTCTATCACTCTTTCCAAAAAGTTCAAGAGATCTTACTGGAAGCACGAGACCTTCCACTAGAAAAATCTATTCAGCCAAGTGGAAGAGATTCAGCATCTGGAATGTCAACAGGGGTCAGGATACAACATTACTGAGTATACCTCAGATATTGGAATACTTGGCAGAAATGTTTCATACTGGACTCTCATATTCTTCTATAAAGATTCACTTCCTCAGCAATCTCAGCAAAATACAATTGTGATCCACCAGTGTTTTCACATCCTTTGCTAAGACAGTTCCTAAGAGGGATAAAGAATATCAAACCTCCCAGAAAACAGCCAGTACCTGCATGGGACCTCAATTTCGTTTGAAAAATTAACTCTTCCCTCCTTTTGAGCCAGCAGCAACTTCAGAAATGCAATTTCTATCATGGAAAACGTTTTCTATTGGCAGTCACATCTGCAAGAAGAGTCTCGGAGATACAGGCACTCATGGCAGTACCTCCCTTCCTCATTTTTCATCAGGACAGAGTTTCTCTAAGAACCAATCCTACATTCATGCCAAGAGTAATTTCCAGGGTATCTCTAAATCAAGCTATTCACCTGCCTACTTTCTTCCCCAATCTGCAAAACAGGGGGGGGGAAACTGCTGCATACTCTGGACATACACAGGCAACTGCGTTAATATTTGGACAGAACTAAGGCCACCAGAAAGTCTGACCAACTGTTTGTAGCCTATGCTGCTGGAGTACAAGGAAAAGCAATCTCCAAACAAACAATTTCAAAATGGATTGGACATTGCATCAGATTCTGCTATTCTTTCCATGGAAAAGGTGTGCCAGCCAATATTAGGCCACATTCCACCAGAGTTATAGCCACATCCACAGCTTTCCTAAGAGGAGTGGCTACAAAGGACATTCTAGAGGCTGCTACATGAAGCTCCGTGCATACATTTTACCAAGCACTACAACCTGCCCTTATACTCCAGATCCCGAGCAGGCTTTGCTTCGGCATTCCTGCAGGGGATTTTAGCTACACCATCCCTTTCTTAGTTCCATCCACCCCGAGCTTGGCTATGGTATTCAACCCATATGCTATGACTGCAGTTGCATTCTTGAAGGACATAGTACAGTTTTGTACCTACCATAAATGTAGATGTCCGATAGATATGCAACTGCAGTCGGATTTTCCCACCCTCCTACCCCTCTGCAACCTTCTTTATGGGTCCACTACCCCTTCCTATTAGCTGGGGGTACCTCCTATGGTGTATCTGTTTATTACTGTTGTGCAGGTCTGGAATTGTTTATCCATTCACCAAATTTAGCCTTCCTAGGAGGGCAAGGCACCTGGCATCTGGGCAAGAAACACTGAAGAAGATGGCCGGCCGATGCCTTTATACTCCAGCCGCTCTGACGCCGGAGAGGGCGACATCAGCCGGCCGGACCCAGACTTTGGAATCCGGCCGACCGAGGGCTGCCTGAGGCAGGACAACCCATATGTTGACAACCCATATGTTATGACTGCAGTTGCATATCTATCGGACATCTACATTTATGGTAGGTACAAAACTGTACTTTGCATATACACATGAATTAAAGCAACAGCAGCCCTTAATGTTCTTTCTGTGTAGACTCCTTTCCGTGGTTGTATTCCAGTAGGTTTGGGAATTCACAGAGAAAACCAGCGCATAGTACATACTGTTGCTTTATAGCTTGTTGAATAGCTCCTGCAACCTGATTGCTTAAGTTAGCATACACATTTTTTAGAAAGTTTTTCACAATATGTATTTTCAGATAGATTTAAACCAACAGTATTATTTGTAACTTTGGATGTCACCTTTAGTATTTACAGCAATACCTCCAATGACATTGGGTTAGAATATGTTAGGATTATTTTTTAATGAAGAAAGAGCGATTCTAATGAGATAATAATGAGATGCACAATGCTATTAGAATTAATTCTTGAGTAAAAATAATGTAGCTTTTTATGAGTAATTCTTACTATTTACAAACTAGAAGGACAGTGTTAAGTAATAACCATCACGCAGAACCCATATGCCAGCCTCGTAGCAGGCATATTGGGAGAAGACCTTCATTATGGACACTGAAGATGGGAAGTCCATAAGATGTCTTCCTGTGGGAAGGGGATAGCAGGAGGAACCTGGAAGTCGTTATTAGTTATATTAACAACACTGCAAACTTTTTAAAGTTTTAAAGGTCTAGCAATGAGATAGAGTTCCTCAATGTATGGATATACAAAGAGGGTAATGAAACATCGATGTCCATGTATAGGAAAAGTTGCAGAAACAATCGTCTTTTGCATCGCAATAGCATGCATCCTCCACATATGGTTATAGAAATACCGTGGTTAAGCAAGTCACGTGACTGAGGGTAATCTGAGGCTTAACTAGTCAAGATACTAAGTTTCAGATTGTGGTTAGGGAATTTGGAAAGTGCATTTCTAGATCGAGGATGGGCTGGTCAAAAGATGAATGTAAAAAGCATATATAATTTATTTTTATTTATTTTACATTTGTTGACCGGGTTAGTCTTTATAACTGGATATATGTCCATTTTCAGTAGAGGTCTTCGGGGAGAAAAAAGCTCTAACATCAAAACAGTTACAAACTACATGATACAGTACACTTTCTGTAGACAATACAGGTGTATACATAGCATCTTAGAAATCATCATGAGAAATAAAATTTCTTTAAAAAAAAAAAAAATAGACAAAACAATAATAGAAGAAAACAATTATTTAGAAAGCAGTGACACATTCCTAAAGTCTAAGTTGGATATGCATCACTAAAAAGTTATTTGTGCAAGGCAGTGACACATTCATAAAGTCCAGACTACTAACATCATCATATCCTGTAATAGTTTGTAAGAAGGATGGAATTTATACCGCCTCAAAATAGCTTAATCTGTTCAGATCTTCACAGAGGTGTAAAGAATGAGATGGAACTTAATGTAGCAGTGTAAAAGAAATTAATATTTAGTGTGAGAACATAAAGAGATAACAGGAAGCTGATTTACTCTAGCTCATAAGTAGTACATGGGCATAGGCCAGTGAGTTGTAAGGTATAATTTGAGTTTTTTTAAATAGTGGAAAGTTGTGGTGAAAGAGATGAGTTTACAGGGAAGTAGGTTCCAGGTTTTTCCCATTAGTGTTGGAGAACAGTGAATCCCTGCTTTATTGTTGGGTTTTTGTCTGATACCAGTAGTTTATTTGCTGAACGTAGGTTTGTAAAAAGATTTTATATACCGGGTGATTAGACTGAGTATTCGTGTATTGCTGGGTTGATAAAGGGTCTTTATGGGCACAAGAAGTTGGTGGAATTGAATCTGGATTATGCAGCTCCAGCCAACCTAGCTGTTTTAGAGATTTTGACAGTGGTGGGTTCTGTGTAAATAGGAGCCAGTGGTACAAATCTGGTAAATGTTATTGTAGGAGGTTTCCCAGTTTGTTGAGGTTGAAAGCTTATATAATGAGGAGACCATTCTTTAAAAGGAATAAAGAAGTGAATTCAAAAAACCTCAGATAGACATGTAGTGATGATGAGAGTCATAATGTGTTAGAATAACTATTCCATTCCTCTAATAATAATAAGATGTGGTACAGGAAATTATAAATAAAAATTGTAAATATTCCTAACAGTGAATGAGAAAATAGAGTATAGTAGGAATCTGACACCAAAGTTATTCCTATATAAAACACGTAAGTCATTGAAGAGATTAATATTATGCTACAAGAAGAGTGAGGGACGTACAAAGTGCACAATCCACAAGGAAAGGTACTTTTCCTTGTAGAGGCTGCAGTCAGTCGTGTTCATATATATGCCTAGTGGGTTGTATAAACTTCATACATCCCAACACACAGGGGAGAAATATACACTTTTGAACATTATGCAGATTGTAGGTCCCATGATGTGGTATATTTAGCTGTGTGCATGAACTGTACAGCTTTCTATATCGGAACGACTAATAGAACCTTAAGAGAACGCGGTAAGGGAACACATCGCTACTTATAAATAGAGAGGATGAACGCAATGTAAAACTGGTAAGCATGTTATTACCTAATGATCTGACATAAGTTTAAGTTTCTTGTTGTAGAATTGGTCAATAAGTGTTAGACTTTGGAAATTTTTAAAAATCATACTGAGAAGGTAGAGCTTCAAATGGATTAGATTATAAGTGGATAAAAATAGTGGGCTTAACGTATAGGGGTTTTTTGAAGACCTTCTCTATTAGATACAGACCTCTGCAAACACTGGAGTTCCCCTTGATATATAATAATAATATTGTGTAGGTAGGTAGGTAGGTGTGTGTGTGTATATATATGTATGTATGTATGTCTATATATATATATATATATATATATATACACACACACACACACACACACACACACACACACACACACACACACACACACACACACACATAACAATAATGTGTAGTAGATCTTGCTGTTTTAATGTATGTCTAAAGGGGATGATAAAGTTGTGTATTCAGATTTCATTAGGTTTGATCTTAACTTATTTGAGAATTGTACCAAGAATGCTTTCAACATCACGTGTCCTATGATGCAGACTTCTTTTGTCTTTAGTGTATGCTGCCTAGTCATTTGGCAGAAGAGCCCCTCGGAAGAGGAAGTGCAAGAGGAAACACATTGACTCACCTGAGTCTATCACATCGGACACAGATCTGGATGATTCTGAGGGTTCCCCGTTCCCCTTCTGAAGATGTCTCTTTTGCAGACATTCTGGAGATCCTTAAACAGAGGGGAAATTGGCCAGCCCTCAACCCTTCGAGGCAGAATCTGTGTATCTTGAGGCGTTTGGCTCTCGTCCTTCCACCTCCTGGGTGTCCCCCCTTGACCCCTCATGCAGGTGGTAGCTAAGAAGGCATGGGCGGCTCCTGATTCAGTGGACCCCACTCCCAGGAGACCTCCAAATTCATCACAGCTCCATCAGACAAAGCAATTTTTATCGAAAGGAGTTTCTGTGGATGCTATGGTAGTAACTGCGCCACAAAGAAGGAATTGGCTGATCCTTCAGTGCCTGTCCATCCACCTAACAAGGAATCTGGGTCCATGGACAGAGTACGGGAAGTGGATGTTCTCCTCAGCGACATTTACCATGCGTTCGCTGAATTACCTGTGCCATTTCACTCGCCTTCAAAGGGACTTGGTCAAGGAAGCGAGTGAAATGTTGAAGGACTTCCTACTGCTGCGGGTTTCAAGAAAATGAACACGCAGCTGGCTATCCTTAATTCCATTTCCAATCCTCCATGCGCCTCCTCTCTTATGCGGCCGATGGAGCGAGCAGAGCCGCAGGGACAGGGGTAGCCTTACGTGGGCGCCTGGATGCGGCTATGCAACTTTGGAACCTTTCAAGGCGTCTTTCACGAACTCCCTTTTGATGGATCATCTCTTTTTGGTCCTCAAGTGAAAGAAACCCTGACTAGGTGCGAGACTGATGGCAAGACCCTTTCTGCCGTCGGAGTCCGTTTTTCGACTCCTTCTAGGCCTTACCCCAAAGGCCAGAAGGGTGGAAAGATGTGGTTCCGTAAACAATCTCAAGGGACTTCGCCTGACGCACAGAGTCGGTTCCCCGCCAGAGGCAGAGGGGGGAACAACAATGGTAGGCGTCGCCCTAGAGGCAGAGGGTGCGCAGAACCAGGGCAATCGAGAAACTTCCTCCGATAAGCCCATTCAGCATCCCTGAGGTGTTGCCCGACTGCCCATCTTCAGAGGCAGTCGGGGGAAGATTGTCACTGTACCCAGAAGCCTGGCTATCCTTGACACAAGACAAATGGGTACAGTCCATCATTTCCGAAGGTTATTCTATCCCCTTTCTTCGTTTTCCAAATCAGTCAAAAATCCCTTCAGATGTTCCACCCGCTCAAAGGGATATAGCAGCTTTGGAAATTTCAAAACTGCTTGCAAAAAGAGCTATTCAGCCAGTGTCAGCAGACCAACAAGGATCCGGAATCTACTCAAGGTTCTTTTTAGTTCCAAAGAAAACAGGGGACTGGAGACCAATTTTGGATCTCAGTATCTTGAACAGATCGGTCAAGAAAACAAGATTTTGGATGGTCACGCTGCAATCCATTCTTCCCTATTGGGAAAAGGAAACTGGATGTGCTCTATAGACCTTCAGGGCGCGTACTATCACATAAAATGAACAGACGCTCCAGAAGATTCCTCCGCTTCAGGCTGGGAACCAGTCATTTTCAATTCAGTGCCCTGCCCTTTGGTCTCACCACTGCCCCGGTGTTTACCAAATGCATGGCAGTGGTAGCTTCTCACCTGAGGCGACAAGGATTCCAGGTGTTTCCATATTTGGACGACTGGCTCCTCACAGCTCCCACCAAGCATCTCCTTCTGATGGCCAGAGATTACACTTTTCGCGTCTGTCAAAAATTGGGTATCTCAATAAGTGCGAAAAGTCTGTTTTGTCGCCTTGTCGTACTATTACCTACATAGGCGCAAATTTAGATAATACTGTAAAATGTCTGCAACACTAACGAACCAAAGGATATCAGACATTCAAAAATTGGTGTCACTACTTCTCAACAACAACAGAGCCAAAGCCAGGTTAGTTCTAAAGGTGTTGGGAATTATGGCAGCGCCATACCTCTCCTCCCATTGGCCAGATACCACATGCGGATCCTTCAGTGGATGCTCTTTTCTCAATGGTCATACCAGGAACTTCCAATGTCTCACACCATTATGATCACAAGCGAGCAAAAAGCATCTCATGTGGTGGATGACTACCCCCCAGCACCTGATGGGGAGACCATTTGTTCCACATCCTCCGTTGCTACTCTGACAGCGGATGCCTCCCTGATCGGGGGGGGGCATTATCAGGGCAGGACAGTCCAGGGCACATGGCAACCAAACGAATGCCACTTGCACATAAATGTTCTGGAGATGAGAGCAGTGCTTTTAGCGTTGCAAGCCCTTCAAGACTCTCTTCCCTTGGGAACGATTGCAATCCAGACGGACAATATGTCTGTAGTGTGGTACATCAACAAACAAGGCGGAACCAGATCATACCCCCTGTGTCGAGAAGCACTCAGACTGTGGCAATGGGCGATTTCTTCTCAGCGTTTTCTGATAGCAACGCACATCCCTGGGAAGTCCAATCACATTGCGGACAAGTTGAGCAGAGCTATTCTTATGCCTCACGAGTGGTCTCTGAAAGACTCTGTAGTGAGAGATATTTCTCAAGTGGGGTCAGCCTTGCTGCGATCTTTTTGCTACTCCCCAAAACAGCAAGTGCAGAGAATACTTCACTCTATTCCCTTTACCAGGCCAACCCAGCAGGGACGCACTAGTCCAAGTTTGGCCCGGGACCTCTGTATGCATTTCCTCCTTTCCCTCTGATCTCTCAAGTAATACAGAAAGCTATCGCTCAGAAGGCCTCATTGATCCTCATTGCGCCTTACTGGCCTCGACAAGTGTGGTTCCCCTTTCTACATCGATTTCTTTTGGGCGACCGTGGAACCTGGACCTGGTTCCAGATCTTTTGATCCATCAGTCGGGTCAGCTTCATCGCTCCTCCCTCTCTGAACCTCACTGCTTGGTTCCTCCACTTCCAACAGTAGCCAGGCTTCTCAATTATCTCACTCTGTTCGAGATATTTTGATAGCTTCCCATAAATCTTCCACTCGAAAGATTTATTTGAGTAAGTGGAAACGCTTCTCATATTGGGCACAAGGAAAGGACATAGATCCTTTCACCGCTTCAATCCAACTAGTCCTTGATTTTCTTGCTGAACTCTTCCATGCAGGTTCATCTCCATCTACTCTTAAGGTTCAATTGGCGGCTATTTCTAATTTCCATGTGGGTATTTCTGAATCTGCCCTAATGTCCCACAAACTCTGCAAAGCCTTTTTGAAAGGAGTTTTTCTTCTCAGACCTCCTGTCAGAAATCCTCCTTCTCCTTGGGACCTAAATTTAGTTCTTTCGAACCTGCAGCTTCATGTTCCTTAAAGCTATTATCATGGAAAACTCTTTTTCTGGTGGCTATCACATCAGCTAGAAGAATTTCAGAACTTCAAGCACTCTGTTGTCGTTCTCCTTACCTTGTGTTCCATAAGGACAGAGTTTCCTTACGAACTAACCCGTCCTTTTTGCCTAAGGTGGTTTCAACATCAAATCTAAACCAATGCATTGACCTCCTGTTTTTTTCCGGGTATTCAAATAGGTCTGAACAGAAATTACACTACCTGGATGTTCATCGTCAATTAAGGTACTACTTGGACAGGACGAAACTATTCAGAAAATCTGATCAGCTGTTTGTCTCCTATGGAAAGCAGAAAGGGACTTCCAGTTTCAAAGGTATCTTTATCCAGATGGCTAACATCTCTGATTACCCTTGTTTATGAAATTAGACACCAAGAACTGCCTAATAAACCTAAAGCCCATTCCACCAGAGCTTTGGCTACTTCTCTAGCTTTCAAGACAGACTGCCTATTGACACCATTTGTGCAGCTGCTACTTGGGCTACTCCTCACACTTTTATTTCCCATTATAAGTTGGATTTAGCTTCTAGGCATAGAGCTAATTTTGGTTCCACTGTTCTCAGGAGTCTGTTCCGTTAGGCCACCCGGGACAAGGTGCTAGGGACGCGTCCCATCCAGCAAGAATGAGCGAGATAGACAACTTAACATATAGAAGTTATGTTCTTACCATAACGTTCCATGTTAGTTGTCTTCTTCTGCCTTCTTCTTGCGTCCCACCCTCCTTCCCCCTGGCCTGGACAGACCTAGAGGAGTTGTGATCGTGACCTCTCTTTCTACCACCTCTTTCTTAGTCATATGCTATTATGCATATTTCTTGTTTCAGGATATAGGTCACCCCTTTTCTTCCTGCTGTTAGAGGTGGATTCTGTTTCACTGTTATACTGTTTTTTTGGTATAAGCTGGGTTAGCTTACAAACGAGATCTGAGGTAACTCTCGCCTAGCATTGTGGGATATAAGGGGAGCCTCGAGCCGGTGGAACCAACTCTCGAGCTTTTAGAGTGGCCGAGTCGGAGCCGAGGTCGGCTCCGAACCCATCCAGCAAGAAGAAGGCGAGAAGAAGACAACTAACATGGAACGTTATGGTAAGAACATAACTTCTATTTTTTTGCATCGCAATAGCATGCATCCTCCACATATATATAGAAATGTGGTTACAAGTCACGGACTGAGGGTATCTAGGCTAACTAGTCAAGATACTAAGTTTCAGATTGTGGTTAGGAATTTGGAAAGTGCATTTCTAGATCGAGGATACACAAAAGATGAATGTAAAAGCATATATAATTTATTTTTATTTATTTTACATTTGTTGACCGGGTTAGTCTTAACTGGATATATGTCCATTTTCAGTAGAGGCCCGGGGAGAAAAGCTCAACATCAAACAGTTACAACTACAGATACAGTACACTTTTCAGACAATACAGGTGTATACATAGCATCTTAGAAATCATGAGAAATAAAATTTCTTTAAAAAAAAAAAATAGACAAAACAATAATAGAAGAAAAAAATTATTTAGAAATCAGTGACACATTCCTAAAGTCTAAGTTGGATATGCATCACGAAAAAAGTTATTTGCAAGGCAGTGACACATTCATAAAGTCCAGACTGGGTTAACATCTTCATATCCTGTAATAGTTTGTAAGAAGGATGGAATTTATACCGTCTCAAAATAGCTTAACTGATCAGATTCACAGAGGTGTAAGAATGAGATGGATTTAGTGTAGCAGTGAAGAAATTAATATTTAGTGTGAGAACATAAGATGACAGGAAGGGGATTCTTAGTCTGCGTTAGTACATGGGCATAGCCAGTGAGTTGTAAGGTATAATTTGAGTTTCTTTTTAAATAGTGGAGTTGTAGAAAGAGATGTGAGTTTACAGGGAAGTAGGTTCCAGGTTTTTCCCACAGTGTTAGAGAACAGTGAATCCCCTGCTTTATTGTTGGGTTTTTGTCTGGATACCAGTAATTTATTTGCTGAACGTAGGTTTGTAAGATTTTTATACGGGGTGATTAGACTGAGTATTCGTGTATTGCTGGGTTGATAAAGGGTCTTATGGGCAATAAGAAGTTGGTGGAATTGAATCTGATTATGCAGCTCCAGCCAACCTAGCTGTTTTAGATTTTGACAGTGGTGGGTTCTAAATAGGGAGCCAGTGGCAAATCTGGCAATGTTATTGTAGGAGGTTTCCAGTTTGTTGAGGTTGCTTATATAATGAGGAGACCATTCTTTAAAAGGAATAAAGAAGTGAATTAAAACTCAGATAGACATGTAGTGGATGAGAGTCATAATGTTAGAATAACTATTCCATTCTCTAATAATAATAAGATGGTACAGGAAATTATAAATAAAAATTGTAATATTCTAACAGTGAATGAGAAAATAGAGTATAGTAGGAACTACACCAAAGTATTCCTATAAAAACACGAAGTCATTGAAGAGATTATTATGCTACAAGAAGAGTGAGGATAATAAAGTACAATCCACAAGGAAAGGTACTTTTCCTTGTAGAGGCTGCAGTCAATGTTCATATATGCCTAGTACAGATAAATTTATACATCCTGACACAGGGAGAACATACACTTTTGAACATTATGCAGATTGTAGGTCCCGTGATCTGGTATATTTAGCTGTGTGCATGAACTGTACAGCTTTCTATATCGGAACGACTAATAGAACCTTAAGAGAACGTGTAAGGGAACACACGCGCTATAAATAGAGAGGATGAATGCAATGTACTGGTAAGCATGTTATTACTAATGATCTTTGACATAAGTTTAAGTTTCTTGTTGTAGAATTGGTCAATAAGTGTTAGACTTGGAAACTTTAAAAATCATACTGAGAAGGTAGAGCTCAAATGGATTAGATTACAAGTGGATAAAAATAGTGGGCTTAACGATAGGGGTTTTTTGAAGACCTTTCTATTAGATAGACCTCTGCAACACTGAGTTCCCCCTTGATATATAATAATAATATTGTGTGTGTGTGTGTGTGTGTGTGTGTGTGTGTGTGTGTGTGTATATATATGTATGTATGTATGTCTATATATATATATATATATATATATATATATATATATATATATATATATATATATAGACATACATACATACATATATATACACACACACACACACACACACACACATAACAATAATGTGTAGATCTGCTGTTTAATGTATGTCTAAAGGGATGATAAAGTTGTGTATTCAGATTTCTAATAGGTTTGACTTACTTATTTGAGAATTGTACCAAGAATGCTTTCAACATCACGTGTCCTATGATGCAGACTCTTTTTGTCTTTAGTGTATGCTGCCATCTAGTGACATTTCATGAATGCTGCTTTGAAAGTTCCTGTAACCAGTATTCTTTTAGATGAATGGTTTCATGTATATGTTGTGTCTTTCGGCTTTTCCCGGTTAGGGGTCGCCACAGCGGAACTCCGGTCCGCTAATGATTGGCAGTAGATTTTTACGTGCCGAGTTGCCAGCCCTGACACACAACCTTCAACAAAGGTACACCCATTCACGCATGTCTCCACACAGAAGCTCTAGCTGAGAATTGAACAGGAAAACGTCTTACTGTGAGGCGACAACGCTACCGCAGCACCACCACCGCAAAACTAATGGTTTCATGTATATAAATATGAATTTATTTATTCCTATATTTTTATTAAAATATACTATGGTAGGTTTGAATTCAATAAAATTGTTTTATTTTTAATGATAGTCAGGAGATGCTTATGTTTAAACTACCTGAATAATAGTTTTCTGAAAGATTAGCATCTTTAAATGAATAACATTTAGAAGGTATTTTGATTAATTTGAGGTGGGTGATTGGTTGAAACCTGTATTGTATTTAAATTAAGACCCAGTGCAACCTTTAATATGTCTGATGAAGCATTTGAGGAGAACATGAAAGCGCTTACATACTTGTCATACCATTTCTTTTATTGTTTTATTGTCGTTTGTGTGGAATTATAGCCCTTTTTACCCTTGGTGCTGCCTCGAGTTTTTTCACGGATTACGTGGCTTTTCATCCTGGCACTCTGTCCTTCGACTACTTTTGGATATTTTGTAGCATAAACTGGGTCTGAATACTGTTCACCTTCTTGTCTTGGGTCTGTTAACAGCAGCATCACCAGCACAGACTTCAGCCTTGTTGCACTTACACATGAAGTAAAGCAACAGCAGCCCTCTGCATTCTTTTCGTGTAGACTCTTCAGTGGTTGTATTCCAGTAGGTTTTGGAATTCACAGAGAAAACCAGCACTGAGTATATACTGTTGCTTTATAGATTGTTGAATAGCTCCTGCAGCCTGGATTGCTTGGTTAACATACAAGTCAGTCGCTTATGCTATAATTAGCATGCAGCAGTCTTTACCTTGTTTTCACACCTCTACACACCATGTGGAGTGGCTTACTGACCTTAAAAAAAGGGCACTACCATGTGCACTCCATGCCACGATATGCACACAGTGTAAATTGATACTGTAGCTTTCTTGAATCTGGCTGACAGACTTTCTGAAAACTAGTCAGAACACGTACTCCTGTATACCCCCTCTCACTACACAGAACACATAATAACCTTGTACCTTGTCTCACTTGACAGAACACATAGTAACCCTGTAGCCTGTCTCACTAGACAGAACACATAGTAAATCTGTACCCTGTCTCACTAGACAGAACACAGAATAACCCTGTACCTTGTCTCACCAGCCAGAAGACGAAATAACATTGTAGCCTGTCTCACTAGACAGAACACATAACCCTGCATCTTGTCTCACTAGACAGAACATGTAATAGCCCTTTATACTGTCTCACTAGACAGAACACATAATAACCCTGTACCCTGTCTAACCAGACAGAATACAATCCTCTATTCAGGTCTAGGATATTGGAGTCCCTGGTGGGACTAAGGATTAGTTGATCCAGGGCATTGGAATTTATGAACTCCAAGAACTGTTGGGCAAAGTTGTTGGTACACAAGTAGTTTTCCCAGTAGAATCGCAGGGTAGTTGAAATCACCCAGTATTAGGGTATTTGGTTGTATGTTAATATTTTCCAGTATGTTTAGAAAGGTGTAGTGAGAATCTTGGGGTATGGTGGGGGATCTGTAGCAAGCTACAGTTTGGATTGCAGTCTTACCTACTGTTAGTTGCACCTGGAGAATTTCAGATGCATTGTGTTGGGCAACTAGCCTGGTGTTGTGAATCTCCTTAGTGAATATGGACACTCCTCCACCTCTAGTGTTTCGGTCCTGGTGTGGTAAGAGTTGTAGCCTGGTATTGCAGGGGTGCTCTCTGGAGCCTTGAACCAGGTCTCAGTTACTGCACAGCTATCGATGTTCTCCATTTTTAGGAGTGCCTCAAGAGAGTGCATTTGGAGGTTTAGACTTCTAGCATTGAGTAGCATTACCTTCAGATTTTGCATGCTTGTACCTGTTATGGTGGTGGTTTTGTCCTTTGAACCTTGCCTAAAAAGGCACTATAGGGGTGGCAAGAGCCTTAGCCACTAACCTGAATCCCAGGGGTGACAGGTGCAGACCATCTCTGGCAAAGCATCGTGGTCTGTCGATCATGTTGTCCCAGGCAGACAGATACTAGATCCCTTTTGAATGACACCAAAAGCTTAGCCAATTGTTGAAGTCAATCATTTTGTCCTTATACTGTGGTATCATTCTGGGCGAAGGCAGGATGCTACTCAGGGCTAGGGTCATACTTGCCTGGGCCACATGATCCGAGAGCTCTTCCATGTCTCTTTTCATTTAGTCCATGGAGGTACATCTCAAGTCATTCACTCCAACATGGACAATAACAGAGTCATAGTTGTACTTGTGTAGTGACTTGAGTGCATGCATTATGTGGCGGATCCTGGCACCCGACAGGCTGCTGACTGTAATTTTCTCCTTGTTCAGCCTGATGAGTGGGATATCAGTGTGCCTGAATATAGAGTCACCTATGACTAAAGTGTTGGGTACGTTGTCTTGCCTTAGGGGCTGTTGTTGGGTGGCACACTGGTGTTGTGAGCTATGTGACACTTTGGTTGTGATTGGTGTTTGTTTGCATTTCAGTTTCGGAGGTCCTTGTTGCTTGGGCAGGTTACTGTTAAGAGCCTCCACATATGTGGGTTTGGTGTTGCTATGTGTGGGTGTTGGTGGGGTGGATTTAGAAGGGCTATGTTGCTTGAGGTGTAGTGTGGGTGTTAACTTTCTCCTCTTGACTGTCTAGCACAATCTTGGGTGGAGAGAGCTTTGCTTCCAGTTTGGTTAGGTAAGTGCATCTCTCGCAGGTTGTAGTGGGTTGTCTGTGTCCATGAGGTAATTGCTGCATTGCCCCAGTATGCCCAGATTCACCAGGTGGACAAGAGAAATCGCCAGAAGCTGACCCTTGGACATGCCTGGTTTGGTGCTTTTTTTTTTGTAAAGTACAAGAGCTGTTTTTCCCTTACCATAGCAAGGTACTTTGCAATTATAGGCTGTTTAATGCCTATGATTCATTTCTCCTTATTAACAAGGAGAGTTGAGTGCTTGCATCAGTTTAAGACTTCCTAGTGCTTTCCAGCAGGTTTTAAAGCAAGTGCTGGTCACAGGGATGCTTAAAGGTAAGATGAAAAAATGGTTTATCCTAAACACTGCAGTGTGCACTAGAGGAGTTAGATGTGAAAGTAGGTAACAAGTTTTACCTGTCTAAAAAGTTAAGTTTTAGTGGAGAATCACTATTTCTAAAACAGCAAGATAGATTGAAAGTGCCTCACTAGCTAAAACACATAATAACCTGTACCCTTTCTGACTAGATAGAATACATACTACTGTATGCACTGTCACTAGACAGACCACATAATAACCCTGTATCCTGTCTCACTAGACAGAACACATAATAACCCTGTTTCTTGTCTCACTATGCAAAACTCATAATCACACTGCACCCTGTCTCACTAGACAGAATACACAATAACCCTATATCTGGTTTTACCAAACAGTACACATAACCCTGTACCCTGTCTCAGTAGACAGAACATATAGTACTGTATATGCTGTCTCACTAGACAGAACACATAATAATCCTGTACCCTGTCTCACTATGCCAAACACATAACAACCCTGTACTGTGTCTTACTAGACAGAACAGATTATAACCCTGTACCCTGTCCCACTAGACAGAACACATAATACCCCTATACCCTGTCTCACTAGATAGAACACATAATAACCCTGTACCTGTCTCACTAAACAGAGCAAATACCCCTATAGCTTGTATCACTAGGCAGGAAAAATAACCCTGTACCCTGTCTCACTAGACAGTACACATAACACCCCTATACTGTATCTCACTTAACAGAACACATAGTAACCCCGTACCTCTCAACCATGCTGAATTCCTTGTTTTTTACCAGTTTTGAGGTCCAAATAATGGGGTGCCATGATTCCCGAGTGGCACCGCTTAATTTCTGAGTTTCCCGGCTTTCTTTTTTAAAGTTGTTTTTGACCTCATGCGTACGATGACATCAGTGCCGTGAACAGCCTGTCAGAATTGAGCTCCAGAGACATGTGAGCATTTCCCATAAGGACGAGCAGTTCTATTTCTTCTGTGCAGGATTTATGATTAAGCTGCTGCCGGCGACAGCACTGTTTTCAGTTTCAGAGATGTGTGGCAGAACGTGGGAATCTTTTGTTTTCAGACGTTTCAAGGTTTCGTATTAAATTTCTGAGTTGTCTTATTGTGTCAGGTATTTTTGTCTTATCGAGTTTCTGTAGTGACGTCATGCATCCTCTCCCAGAGCCTTCTCCATTTGTAACGAGTTAGAAGTGCCCCCCCCATCCCCACCCCCCCCACCACACACACACGTACAAAAAGAGTGAAAGTGCGTTTGTTGTTGTTCTTTGTCTTTCGGCTTTTCCCGGTTAGGGGTCACCACAGCGGAACTCCGGTTCACTAATGATTGGCACTTGGTTTTTATGGTGTTGAGTTGGGTTTCCTGGATCATAGAAGGGGACTTGTAGCTTGCAAGGAAGTTGTACTGGATTTTACATATAGTTATCTGAACATGGAGCAGCTCACGTGCATTGTCCTGTTTGACCAGCCTTGAAGTATATTATTTTTGATGTAAATAGAGACACTTTCACCTTTAGTCTCTGCCTGTAAAGTAGCTGTTCTAAATGTGTGAAAGGGATTACAACCCTGCACTGTTGATGTGCTCTCCACAGCTGTAAACCATGTCTCAGAGACCATGCAGACATCAGCATTTTCTAGGGTAAAGAGAGCTTCCAGGGAGTGGAGTTCTTTTGTTTAGACTCCTAGCGTTAGGCTCCTAGCATTGAGTACCTTTATATTTTCTTGGTTTTGATTTGCTATGTCGGAGGGACTTTCAGTTTGGCATTGCCTAAAAAAGGCACTATGAGGAAAGCAAGACCATCCCTGGCAAAGCAGCGTGGTCTGTTGACCATCTCCTTCCATGCTGACAAATACTGCAACCCCTTAGAATGACACCAGAAACTAAGCCAATTATTAGTCAATTATCTTTTGTTCATACTGTGGCATAATTCTTGGAGAAGGTAAAATGCTACTCAGTGCTAGGTTCATGCCAGCCTGAGACATTTTTCGCAAGCTTTATGATGTCTGTCTTCATATAGTCTAGGGAGGTATGTCTCAAGTTATTTACTCCTACATGGACTCTGACTGAGTCATATTGGTACTAGTGGTCCAATGACCTGAGTGCATGGGTAATGTGGCAGATCCTAGCCCCTGATAAGCATCTGACTGTAACTTTCTCCTTACTCAGCCTGGTGAGAGGGACATCAGTGTGTCTCACAATGGAGTCTCCAATGGCTAGAATGTTGGATTGTGTGTTGACTTGCCTTATGGGCTTAGAGGTAGAGGCTCCATAAGATGTGCTGATGTGGGTTTTGTTTTGAAAGAATGTGTTTGGGGCTGCTAAGGGTATATCTTATGTTTACTTTGTCTAGGAGGTCTTTGTGGTTTAGGAAGGTTACATGTAAGTGCCTCAGCAGATGTGGGTCTGTATGTCTGCTTTGAATTGTGCATGGTGGGTGCAGCATGTGTACTAATGACAACCTTATTAACACTAGGAGTACATTTTTGTGAGAGCTTTGCCTCCAGTGATGTGTACATACACCTCTCACATACCATATCACTTTGAGAATTAACTGGTTGTCAGTAAACATGAGGGTGTTTCTGCATTGCCTCAGGATGCTCATATCCACCAAGCCAGTAACAGTGACAATAAGACAGTTCATATCCATGGCAACAGACTCTTTTTATTAATTAGACTGTTAGAGTGAGAATATCAATCACTGTCAGGAGTATCTGGCTTGAACTATGTGGACAGTGCTTGCCACTGCAAACTAGTTGTCCTGTGTGCAACTAGATATTGGAGAAATTTCAGTTGTGCTTTTACAGGAAAAATGTCACTCAAGGTGTCCGAGTCTGTACAGAGCACTGCCAAACACTTGAGGGGAAATTAATATGTAGGCCCTGATAATTTAAGGATGAAGTATTTAGGCAGATAGAAACAAATTAAGCAGTACTTACTAAAAACAAAGAATTAGCTTTTCAAGAATGATGAAAAGAGGGGAGCTGCATGAATGGCTACTGCCTGGGAACTACTAATACTGGTCTCACCGCAGCTTCACTCTGTTGGGATACAATACTCCATTCCTTCTCATACCAGAAGCAAAATGTTAGCACCAATCCCAAGAAGAGAAGCAAGCCACTGCCTGTCTGGTGATCCACAGTCTTGTCCCAGATGATGTAAGTCTGTAGGCTTGTATCTTTTTTCTGGTATATGCCTTGACAGACACTCTCCAACCAGAAACAGTCAGGAGTCAATGCACTCTGCTCCTACTCTCACCAGGATCAGAATATAAGCACAGATTCCAAGCTGTCACCTATAAAGCAGTTATTACGCTTTCTGGTGGATCAGCAGTCTCCAGGAAATAATGTAACTGCACTCCTTCTCTCACCAGGGGAAAACAGAAGCACTAATCCCAAGATGACTACTGAGAGGCAGAATGTGGGCTCTCCAGTAAATGGTGGTCTTGCAATAGATGCTTAAAGGTTAGATGAAAAAAAATGATTTATCCTAAACACTGCAGTATGCACTAAGCAGTTAGATATGAAAGTGGGTATCACGTTTCAGCTGTCAAAAAGGTAAGTTTTAGTGGAGAGCCACTATTTTTTAAAAGAGCAAAATAGATTGAAAGGGAGTGGTTACTTCTGTACTCTGGTACTATGGAATACGGTAGGATGGCCAATAAATTTAAATAGTTGAAGGGGAGCAATTTCACAAAATGATAATTTTGTGCTTACTCACAGCAGCCAGTAAAATCAGAGAGGAAATGAGATATATGGTCAAATTAACATAAGGGATAGGCAGCTAGAAGTGAAGAACACAGCAGTAACAGGGTGAGAGGGTGGGAAAATATTCTGTCTGACTCACAAGAGAAAGAGCTGTGGTCTCTTTTTTCAAGGTTTAACATCCAGTTAAAAGCAGAATACAAGTTTAACCCACTGTAAAGAAAACAAATCACAGTATACAAAATAGAAAAAGGCAATGTAATACAAAATACAAGAAATAAAAAGCAAACCTTTTCCTCACAGCAAGCTGTGGCAGTCTCACTAGATGGAACACATAGTAACCGTGTACCCTGCCTCACTAGACAGTACACACAATAACCCTCTGCCCTGTCTCAGTTGACATAAAACACTGTACCCTGTCTCACTAGACAGAATCAGAAATAATCCTGCTCCCTGTCTCACTATACAGTATGCATAATAACCTGGTACCCTGTCTCACTGGACAGAACACACAATACTGCTCTAACCTGTCTCACTAGACAAAACACATAACAACACTGTACCTTGTCTCACTAGGCAAAACACATAACAACACTGTACCTTGTCTCACTAGACAAAACACATAATAACCCTTACCCAATCGCACTAGACACAACAAATGTTAACCCTGTACCCTGTCTCACTAGACAGAACACATTAGTACCAGGCTAACTGCCCTTTGAGATCATTTTAAGCCTAGCCATTTACCCCATTTGAGAATCAAACTGTATGCCTTGTGTCTGTAAGGTAAACGGCTTAACCACTATGTCAATTCCCCAGCCTAATAACCCTGTACCCTGTCTCACCAGACAGAAAACGTAATAACCCTGTGCCCTGTCTCACCAGACAGAACACAAAATGACCCTATACCATGTCTCATCAGACAGACCATATAATAACCCTTCACCTTGTCTAACTAGACAGAATGCATATTATCCCTGTACCTTGTCTAACTAGAGAGAACACATACTAAACATGTACCTTTTCTCACTAGACAGAACACAAAATAACCCAGTACCCAGTTCAGTAGACAAAACACAAAATAACCCTGTACCCTGCCTCACTAGACAGAACAGATAATACCCTGTATGCTGTCACACTAGACAGAACATATAATAACTCTGTACACTGTCTCACTAGTCAGAATGCATAAACCCCTATACCCTGTCTCACTAGACACAACACGTAATAACCCTGTACATTGTCTCACTAGACACAGCACTAGACACAGCACACAGTAACCTGGTACCCTGTCTTTCTAGACAGAACGCATAATAATACTGTACCCTATCTCAGCAGACAGAGCACATAATAATTCTGTACAGCTTTAAGAAGCTGATTAGTTTTTTGGCGCCAACATTGAATATTTAAACATTTTTTACCAACTGTTTGAACGTTCTGAAGAAGCTCACGGTTAGTGAGTGAAAGCGCTTAACGTTTTGTGTATTAAAACTGCTTTTATTACAACCACAGTTGTGAATAGCGTTTTTTTTTAACCCATGTGAAAGAATTTTTGCTGATTGTTGTGGTGTGGATAAGCGATCTTTGTGCCATTCTACATCGCTGTCTCATTAATCAGAACACTTAGTAGCCATGTACTCTATTTCACTAGACAGAACACATAGTAATTTTGCATTCTGTCTGACTGGACAGAAGACATAATAACCATTTTCCCTGTCTCACCAGTCAGAAAACATAAATCCCTATACCCTATCTCACAGGAAAGAACACAGAATAAACCTGTACGTTGTCTCACTAGACAGAACACAAAATAACCCTATACCCTGTCTCACTAGATAGAACACATAACCCTGTAACCTGTCTCACTAGTCCGAAAAATGAGTAACCCTGACTAGTCGGAACACGTAATCCTGTACCCTATCTGACTATACAGGACACACAATAACCTTGTACCCTGTCTCATTAGACAGAACTCATAATAACTGTGTACCCTGTCTCAGTAACAGAACAGATATCTCTGTACACTGTTTCACCAGGGAGAAGACGTATATCCCTATACCCCGTCTCAAAAGACAGAATACAGGATAACCCTGCACTTGTTTCGCTAGACAGAACACAGAATAATCCTGTATGCTGTCTCACTAGACAGAACATAGAATAACCCTGTAATCTGTCTCACTATGCAGAACACATAATAACTCTATATGGTGTCTCACTCATCAGAAGACATAGTAACCCTGTACCCTGTCTCACTAGACAGAAAACATAGTAACCCTGTACCTTCTCACACAAGAAAGAACACACAATATCTCTCTACCCTGTCTCACTAGTCAGACTACCTAAATCTCTATACCACTTTTCACTAGACAGAACACAGAATAATGCTGTACCCCTTCTCACTAGACAGAACACTTAATAAACCTATACCCTGTCTCACTAGACAGAACACAAAATAAGCCTATAATCTGTTTCACTACACAAAACATGTAACACCCTGGTGTCTTATCTCCCTAGACAGAACACGTACTGCCTTGTACCCTGTCTCACTGGACAGAACGCATAATAACCCTATACCTTGTCTTTCTAGTAAGAACACATAGTAACCTGTAACCTATCTCACTAGACAGACCACATAATAACCCTGTAACCTGCCTCACTAGACAGAACACATAACCCTATACCCTGTCGCAGGAGTGAGAACACATAGTAACCTGTACTCTAGCTCGCTAAGCAGAACTCATAACCCTATACCCTGTCTCACTAGACAGAGCACATAACCCTACACCCTGTCTCAGATGTGAGAACACATAGTAACCTGTAACCTATCTCACTAGACAGACCACATAATAACCCTGTAACCTGCCTCACTAGACAGAACACATAACCCTATACCCTGTCTCAGGAGTGAGAACACATGGTAACCTGTACTCTAACTCACTAGGCAGAACTCTTAACCCTATACCCTGTCTCACTAGACAGAAAACATACTTCAGTATACCCAGTCTCACTAGACCGAGAATCTAATAACCCTGCACCCTCTCACTAGACAGAACACATAATATCTCTCTACCCTGTCTCACTAGGCAGAACACAAAAATACCTATAGCCTGTCTCATCACACAGAACACAGAATAACCCTTTACCCTGTTTCACTACACAGAATGCATAGTAACCCTGTACTCTGTCTCACTGGACCAGTGATGGCAAATGTCAGATATTCAGAAAATGCCTACCTTGACTCTGCTGGTATGTCACCCCCCACCACCAAATAAATAAAAATAAAACAGCATAGCTCTCAATTTATCAAGGATAAATCTTAACAAAACCAGTGACAAATCTAGAAATAAGAAACATGGAGAGTTTTAACTCATTAACCCTGAGTACCGCCACAGGGTGCATTTAAGGTTACATCCGAGCGCTCCCTGAGGCGTTACCTGTCTTGATACATTATATAGGAGGTTATCTAAGAATGCAAACGCAGCTAAGTTTACTAACACAATGTAACTCCACTGCTGAAAACTAAAGTGAAACGGTACGGTACCTGAAGTTTCTTAATTACCTTCTCAACTTTATTTTCACGGTAGCGTTAGCTGTTGTTTAAATAGGAATTTTTGGAGAAAATTGGCTTGCTGTGCACCCTTTCTATGATTGTGACCATTCTCAGCTAGCCATTTTTCTCTGCTTTCCCAGTTATAGTAAGCACAAACACTAGCATTCCCTCTTCACCTGCATTAAAACAAGCAAAAAAAAAAATAGAAGGAAGTGTAAAAAGAACCTTCTAAAAAGCAATATGTATTTATGGGCAGTAGAAATAACTAGTGAGCACCATTGCTTAGCCCATATTCTTTCACTGGCCCAGCTGGTGATGCAAGCAGTGGCAGTCAATCAGATCGTTGCAAGAGGATACATCACTTCTTCTTCTTCTTCTTCTTCTTTCGGCTGCTCCCGTTAGGGGTCGCCACAGCAGATCACCTGTTTCCATTTCTTCCTGTCCTCTGCATCCTGCTCTGTCACACCACCCACCTGCATGCCCTCTCACCACATCCATAAACCTTATCTTAAGCCTTCCTCTTTTCCTGTTACCTGGCAGCTTCATCCTTAGCATCTTTTTCCCAATATACTCTGCATCCCTCCTCAGCACATGTCCAAACCAACGTAATTTCGCCTCTCTGGCTTTGTCTCTAAACCTTCCAATCTGGGCTGACCCTCTAATATACTTATTCCTAATCCTGTCCACTCTCGTTACACCCAGTGCAAATCTTAACATCTTCAACTCTGCCACGTCAAGCTCTGACTCCTGCCTTTTTGTTAATGCCACTGTCTCCAACCCATATAACATAGCTGGTCTCACTACCCTCTTGTAGACCTTCCCTTTCACTCTTACTGGTACTCATCTGTCACAAATCACTCTTGATACTCTTCTCCACCCACTCCATCCTGCCTGTACTCTCTTCTTCACCTCTGTTCCACACTCATCATTACTCTGAACTGTTGATCCCAAGTATTTAAACTCATCCACCTTCGCCACCTCTACTCTCTGCATCCTCACCATTCCTCTATTCTCCCTGTCATTCACACACATATATTCTTAGTCCTGCTGACCTTCATTCCTCTTCTCTCTAGAGCATATCTCCACCTCTCCAGGGTCTCCTCCAGCTGTTCCCTACTCTCACTACAGATCACAAAGTCATCTGTAAACATCATAGTCCACGGGGACTCCTGTCTGATCTCATCTGTCAACCTGTCCATCACCATTGCAAATAATAAAGGGCTCAGAGCTGATCCTTGATGTAATCCCACCTCTACCTTAAATGCATCCATCATTCCCACTGCAGACCTCACCGCTGTCACACTACTCTCATACATATCCTGTACCACTCTTACATACTTCTCTGACACTCCCGACTTCCTCATACAATACCACAACTCCTCTCTAGGCACCCTGTCATATGCTTTCTCTAAGTCCACAAAGACACAATGCAACTCCTTCTGACCTTCTCTGACTTCTCCATCAACAGTCTCAGAGCAAACATCGTATCTGTAGTGCTCTTTCCTGGCATGAAACCATACTGCTGATCACTAATCATCACCTCCCTTCTTAACCTAGCTTCCACTACTCTTTCCCATAACTTCATGCTGTGACTGATCAATTTAATCCCTCTGTAGTTACTACAGTTCTGCATATTACCCTTATTCTTAAAAATCGGTACCAAAACACTTTTTCTCCATCACTCAAGCAGCAAATAACCCAAAATGACAGCAGTGCAAAGGGACAATTTAGGGAAGCAAGTTGCTGTTTGTTGTTTAAGGAGAACAGTATAATCTAGGAAGTGTATGCTGCTTAAATATTGTACGGATTAAGAAGTATTTGCCATGTAGCATTATACTTAAAATGTCGTTGAAGTCTGTTGCTAAAAATAAGAATAATGCTGTTTTTTCTTTATGGTTTCTTTTCGCTCTTTGGAGTCGTAGTCTTGTCATTATGCATATGTTATTTTTTCTCTCTTTTTCACAGCTTGGAAAGGTTGTGATTTATGTCTTGCTTGTTTTACGGATGCTTATGGTGTTACCTTTTGTGCAACAGAGTTTGATTCCTAGGAAAACTGTAATGTACGTGCAGACTTAAACCCAAGCGAGCAAATAAATGTATGCATGCATTTGTGTCTGTCTGTTTATGTACACGTATTTTTGAAGGTTAATACTGAAATACATCTGTGCAGCAGGTGACTGCGGTTCTTACCGCTTTGAGTTACAATACCATTTCCATAATGGTTTTTGTGGCCGCTCAACGGCAGCTTTTACTGTGCTGAAGTATTACAGGCATGATCTGTTTAATAATTTGCACGCTATTGCTACAGAATTTTACTCACTCATGGCTTTTGTAAATATGCCAGCATATTCAGGTGTGAGTTTGAGACAGAGCCCTATAGGCACTGGAGTTATTCATTTCCTCTGTAGAAAGATTTCTTTCTTGCTAGGTGTTGCGTGGTGTAGTTTACAGTAGTGGTGGTCACTGGCATTCTGATTCCTAACCCTCTTACACTTAAACTTTCTTTAAAAAAACTGTATAAATCTGCTTATTACATTTGTAGCAATCAGATTCCTAAAGTTTTCACCACACATTAGGTGCTAAGTAGCTCCATGCATAACCTCAACTAGAATACCAGCATTTTCAACTGGTAGTGCACTTCAGTAATAATCACGCCCCATAATCCTTTGAGCACTCAGTAATGACAACTTTCTACATTTTAGCAAAACCTGACATTCTAGCAACTTTCTAAATATACAATATGAGTATTTAAAATCTGCCCATGATTCTGCATCTTTTACCTCATTAGCAAAGTCTTTGATTAGTGCACAGTAGGGCAGTGGTTGAAGGGTCCAGGGGTGGTGTTCCCTCATAGGTTCATAGATATTTACTAGGCTAACAACCATAAGGGCCTTTTTAAGCCTAGCCATGCATCCTAAATCTCTGACAAGTACTGACTGATACCCTTGATAAGTGTAAGCATGGGCCTGGGAGATGAATCATTTACTGTGTCCCACAAAAGCTTTGCAATGACTGGACTAATAAGTGCATAAAATATTCATGAGGTCTGGAGTAGATCTGGGCTTTGACAATGTTATGACCACTCTAAATTGTCAACATCTTATATCACTTGTGACACCTCAGTTCTGGAAATGCTTTTTTGTTACATTTGATTTTTGGGGTGCTATTTGTTTTGTAACATTTCTTGTACAGGCAAGCAATTGCTAAGGGTGCTTGGCTGGTAAGTTATCTTTTATGTCTGTATGGAGTGCTGGTTATTAATAAATTAAGTAAAGGCAGGTTGTTGGTTGAGGGGTTTGATCTAAAGGGAAACATAATTAGCTACTTAAGTTTTTTTCTGGGATAGAAAGTGCATAGCCAGAGATGACCAATACTAAAGTCTCCTGTAATCATTGCATTGCCTCTGTTAGCCAAAGTTAGGATGTCAGGTATGGTGTTTTCAGTGGTTAGGGCAAGGGAAATATAGTTTTTAGTAATTGCATGTGGTTAGTTCTGACCAGTTTAGTTATAAGCCAATTTGGGGCATCTTCAAACATAGACGCAGTCACACCTATTAATTTTGTTATTATTTTTGACATTTCTTTGTTATTAGAATTATTTTACCTCCACCAGTTTTCTGACCCGATCTGTTAGTGAGAAGGCCAAGCTGATATTTCATAACCAAGTTAAACCAACTTCATGAATAGAATTCCTTAAACTTTACTTCTGTGCAGACTATTATATGGTACTGCAACAATCAGTAATACCAAAAAATTGACATTAACCAGACTGTTTATAATCTAATAAAAAATATATTAAAATTTGAAAATAATGAAAGGAAATGCACAGTCATCACTGCTACACCCTAAAGTACACTGGATATCCCTAGATAATAAGTTAAGCCACACCCTAAAGTACACTGGATATCCCTAGATAATAAGTTAAGCTACACCCTAAAGTACACTGGATATCTCTAGATAATAAGTTAAGCTACACCCTAAAGTACACTGGATATCCCTTGATAATAAGTTAAGCTACACCCTAAAGTACACTGGATATCCCTAGATGACTAGTTAAGCTACACCCTAAAGTACACTGGATATCCCTAGATAATAAGTTAAGCTACACCCTAAAGTACACTGGATATCCCTAGATAACTAGTTAAGCTACACCCTAAAGTACACTGGATATCCCTAGATAATAAGTTAAGCTACACCCTAAAGTACACTGGATATCCCTAGATAATAAGTTAAGCTACACCATAAAGTAGACTGGATATCCCTAGATAATAAGTTAAGCTATACCCTAAAGTAAACTGGATATCCCTAGATAACTAGTTAAGCTACACCCTAAAGTACACTGGATATCCCTAGATAATAAGTTAAGCTACACCCTAAAGTACGCTAGATATCCCTAGATAATAAGTTAAGCTACACCCTAAAGTACACTGGATAGCCCTAGATAATAAGTTAAGCTACACCCTAAAGTACACTGGATATCCCTAGATAATAAGTTAAGCTACACCCTAAAGTACACTGGATATCCCTAGATAATAAGTTAAGCTACACCCTAAAGTACACTAGATATCCCTTGATAATAAGTTAAGCTACACCCTAAAGTACACTGGATATCCCTAGATAATAAGTTAAGCTACACCCTAAAGTACACTGGATATCCCTAGATAATAAGTTAAGCTACACCCTAAAGTACACTGGATATCCCTAGATAATAAGTTAAGCTACACCCTAAAGTACACTGGATATCCCTAGATAATAAGTTAAGCTACACCCTAAAGTACACTGGATATCCCTAGATAATAAGTTAAGCTACACCCTAAAGTACACTGGATATCCCTAGATAATAAGTTAAGCTACACCCTAAAGTACACTGGATATCCCTAGATAATAAGTTAAGCTACACCCTAAAGTACACTGGATATCCCTAGATAATAAGTTAAGCTACACCCTAAAGTACACTGGATATCCCTAGATAATAAGTTAAGCTACACCCTAAAGTACACTGGATATCCCTAGATAACTAGTTAAGTTACACCCTAAAGTGCACTGGATATCCCTAGATAATAAGTTAAGCTACACCCTAAAGTACACTGGATATCCCTAGATAATAAGTTAAGCTACACCCTAAAGTACACTGGATATCCCTAGATAATAAGTTAAGCTACACCCTAAAGTACACTGGATATCCCTAGATAATAAGTTAAGCTACACCCTAAAGTATACTGGATATCCCTAGATAATAAGTTAAGCTACACCCTAAAGTACACTGGATATCCCTAGATAATAAGTTAAGCTACACCCTAAAGTACACTGGATATCCCTAGATAATAAGTTAAGCTACACCCTAAAAGTACACTGGATATCCCTAGATAATAAGTTAAGCTACACCCTAAAGTACACTGGATATCCCTAGATAATAAGTTAAGCTACACCCTAAAGTACACTGGATATCCCTAGATAATAAGTTAAGCTACACCCTAAAGTACACTGGATATCCCTAGATAATAAGTTAAGCTACACCCTAAAGTACACTGGATATCCCTAGATAATAAGTTAAGCTACACCCTAAAGTACACTGGATATCCCTAGATAATAAGTTAAGCTACACCCTAAAGTACACTGGATATCCCTAGATAATAAGTTAAGCTACACCCTAAAGTACACTGGATATCCCTAGATAATAAGTTAAGCTACACCCTAAAGTACACTGGATATCCCTAGATAATAAGTTAAGCTACACCCTAAAGTACACTGGATATCCCTAGATAATAAGTTAAGCTACACCCTAAAGTACACTGGATATCCCTAGATAATAAGTTAAGCTACACCCTAAAGTACACTGGATATCCCTAGATAATAAGTTAAGCTACATCCTAAAGTACACTGGATATCCCTAGATAATAAGTTAAGCTACACCCTAAAGTACACTGGATATCCCCAGATAATAAGTTAAGCTACACCCTAAAGTACACTGGATATCCCTAGATAATAAGTTAAGCTACACCCTAAAGTACACTGGATATCCCTAGATAATAAGTTAAGCTACACCCTAAAGTACACTGGATATCCCTAGATAATAAGTTAAGCTACACCCTAAAGTACACTGGATATCCCTAGATAATAAGTTAAGCTACACCCTAAAGTACACTGGATATCCCTAGATAATAAGTTAAGCTACACCCTAAAGTACACTGGATATCCCTAGATAATAAGTTAAGCTACACCCTAAAGTACACTGGATATCCCTAGATAATAAGTTAAGCTACACCCTAAAGTACACTGGATATCCCCAGATAATAAGTTAAGCTACACCCTAAAGTACACTGGATATCCCTAGATAATAAGTTAAGCTACACCCTAAAGTACACTGGATATCCCTAGATAATAAGTTAAGCTACACCCTAAAGTACACTGGATATCCCTAGATAATAAGTTAAGCTACACCCTAAAGTACACTGGATATCCCTAGATAATAAGTTAAGCTACACCCTAAAGTACACTGGATATCCCTAGATAATAAGTTAAGCTACACCCTAAAGTACACTGGATATCCCTAGATAATAAGTTAAGCTACACCCTAAAGTACACTGGATATCCCTAGATAATAAGTTAAGCTACACCCTAAAGTTCACTGGATATTCCTAAATAACTAGTTAAGCTACACCCTAAAGTACACTGGATATCCCCAGATAATAAGTTAAGCTACACCCTAAAGTACACTGGATATCCCCAGATAATAAGTTAAGCCACACATGGGACATTTGCCTACAAACTAATGTACAAGGGACCCTGTCCAGGCTTAAATAGTGCATAACCATGGTAGACAGTCTGAAGAAGGCTTAAAAATATGGAACTCAACTAATAAAGGATACAAAACAAATACAGAAATAAATGACAAAGCCCAAAATTTGTATTTCTCAATAGTGTAACAAGCTACCCAAGACATAAGGTTATCATGTTGCTTCTCAACATTTTAAACCCTATTTAAAGACTACTTTCTTAACCACAGCCTTTGTGCCTAATGCAGTCAGCTATAGTTAAGTATTACATGAAGTTAATGCATTTCTTTAGGACCAACCTACAAGTGAATTAGTTTTTATATTTCTTAGACACTGTCATAGAAAATATATAACTCATTGCTAATACAGAGCAGGCACATGCTACTGGCAGGCAGCACTCTGTGGGTGTGCCCACTACCTTCAAGTGGAGACGAGTCCATCATTATTACTGACAGGAGACTTAGTTACCAAGTGACAGATACTGTGTTTGCTCGCTATCTTGGATAATTGATACTAATTCCCAGTTATTCATTGCCAACGAAGAGGCTTCAATGTTAATATTAAACCAGTGTCTGCTCACCTTCTCCTACTACCACTAGTGAAAGGCTATAAAAACAGCCATATGTTGAGGGTCATTGATAGTTCTCAGTCAGAGGAGGAAGCAAAATGAACCAAAATAATAGAAACAAAGCTGTTTTATTGGGTTATTGGGATTACATGTCTGCTGGTCTGCCTTGTGGAGTTACTTGCTGTTTTATCTTAGCTATACCACACTGCCAATACGTTTGCTTGTACTGGCTGGGAACTATTCCCAGGTAGGCAATGTTTAACTGGCCCGAGTTCCTTGTATCCAATAAAAGTACAGAATGCACCAAAGGTCACTGCTGTGAAGCCCAAAATAATTATGCCCCCACCATGGGCACTCTCCCTTGGCACAGTTTTCAACCATCAATCTCCAAAATGAAGAACACTGCCTTTCATAATGTGAAACAAATAGGCAAAATTAATTTTGTGAGAAGGCATTGCCAATTAAGGAAAATAGCAGATCAAAGCTGTATTTTGACAATCTTGTAAGATCTGTTCGAACTACTCCTGTGTGGATAAAAATGTGGCTAAGTGTATTCAATCCCAGGATGTTTTTATTCCTAGAATGGTTTGGTCACATTAGATTTGGTAGTAGTTCTGGTTAGCTACAGACAAAAGTGTGGCTTCATCCTTATTAGATTGCATTTATATTTTTTTATGTATTTGTCAATATATTTCAGGAGTGGTTGCTATTCTTTTACAATGTATGTATGTATATATATATATATATATATATATATATATATATATATATATATATATATATATATATATATATATATATATAGCAGAAATGTAAGGATCCAAGGACAGCAGATATTTCTTATAAAACTTTCCTTTAATACAGGACAACCAAAAACACAGACATAAGCGCTTTCATAGTGATGCTACTTCATCAGTTCTATGACATAATTTAAAAGACATCAAACATTTATATAGTAACTACTAAGTCACATGACAGCTAAAAGGCATATGCATTTTAAAAACAGTTAAATAATATAAAATATGTTATAAATTAGCTCCTATAAAAAGCCTAGTATAAATATCTTCCTTATAAAAAGTTTATATCTCTTTAGTTATTATGTGTACAGAGACAGTATGTTTATGTGTATATATATATATATATATATATATATATATATATATATATATATATAAAAGGTAAAATAGCTTCTAGAGAACTTTTTAATTTCTCTTCTTGATATATATATATATATATATATATATATATATATATATATATATATAGAGAGAGTCTTAATTTTCATATTTGTCTAAATATCTCAACAATCAAGTAACAAGAGTCAAAACTGCATAGTGTCATGTAATTTACAGACAAGCAAATGCTGCTGACAGTTTGTGTGCACATCGAGTACTGTGATATTGTAAGTTGCTTATAAATTAATAAAAATGAATAATTTTTGTGATTATTATGACTCATAAATGCCAGTTTAAACCTCCAGAACTCCTGCTGAGAGAATGAATTAAAGGATAAAGTGGGGTAAAAGGACATGGTTCTGGTAGAGGAAGAGGGCATTTTAGGGTAGTAAAGGAAATGCAATGTGGACAGTGTCAGAGGACGTTGTAATCATGTGATCATGTAGGGGGACTATATTGAAAGTATCTGGTTATATAGATTTAGAGGTAAGTTCTAGGCTAGCATTTGCAAGTCATTTTTAGCCTATCCAGTTTCCCCTTTTGTGTTCAAAATAACATATCCCACTTGGTTGTAGATTGTCCTTACCCATCCCATGGATGATAATTATACATTACCCCTAATGAGAATAACTGTGATCATACCATAGATAATTTGGGGGAGAGCCATGAGTGGAATAAAGAATTGGATGATAATTATACATTACCCCTAATGAGAATAACTGGGATCATACCATAGATAATTTGGGGGAGAGCCATGAGTGGAATAAAGAATTTAGGAGCTGCCTCTGTCCATTTGTAGTACAGTGGGAAGTCCTGGGGTACATTTTTCTGATTCCAAGCCATAGATCTAAGTTGTGCTTGTACATTAGAACTCTGCTCAGTACAAATTTCTATATATTACTTACAGAAACAATGGATTTTGTAGACCAGACTAATTGTTTTAGAGGGAAAGTGATGCAAACATTTGTTCATAGGTTGATAGGTGTTTACTAGGCTGATGACCACAAGGGCCTTTTTAAGCCTAGCCATGCATCACAAATCTCTGTCAAGTTCTGATAACCTTGATACGTATTAGCAGGGGCTTGGGAGATGAAACATTTACAGGTTGCCTGTGCCCATTACAGACATAGGTGCCAAACCAGGGAGGGGAAGTTTCATTTTTTTAAATGACAGGTTGGTTGTGGCAGCAGTAAGAGTACACAATAAATATATAATTGTGTGTGTGTATGCATTTACACACACACTCTCTGTCTCCCACACAGACACACTCTCTGTCTCCCACACAGACACACTCTCTGTCTCCCACACAGACACACTCTCTGGTCTCCCACACAGACACACGCTCTGTCTCCCACACAGACACACGCTCTGTCTCCCACACAGACACACGCTCTGTCTCCCACACAGACACACGCTCTGGTCTCCCACACAGACGCACGCTCTGGTCTCCCACACAGACGCACGCTCTGGTCTCCCACACAGACGCACGCTCTGGTCTCCCACAGACACACGCTCGGGTCTCCCACACAGACACACGCTCGGGTCTCCCACACAGACACACGCTCGGGTCTCCCACACAGACACACGCTCGGGTCTCCCACACAGACACACGCTCTGGTCTCCCACACAGACACACGCTCTGGTCTCCCACACAGACACACGCTCTGGTCTCCCACACAGACACACGCTCTGGTCTCCCACACAGACACACGCCTGTCTCCCACACAGACACACGCTCGGGTTTCCCACACAGACACACGCTCTGGTCTCCCACACAGACACACGCTCTGGTCTCCCACACAGACCCACGCATTGATACCATACATTTTGGGCAATATTTCTGGATTTGTTAGTCATGTGTTGAATGTAGGTTAGAGGAAGTGCTCTGTAATTTATGTGTTGTACTACTTTTACCGAATGACTCTGGTCTTTTCCTAACAGATTGGTAGTGACCCTGTGGGCTAATGCACTATGCCGTAGTTGTCAGGGTCCTGGGTTCGATACTTGGTAGGGGTGATCATTTTTCCTATCCTACATTTAGACTCCAAACTGCGGGCAGCAAAGCCAAAGGAGGTGGAGGTTCAATATATATTAAAGACACCCACACATCCAGGCTGGTCAAACTGTGTGACACACAGGAGACACTCCAGGTGCAGTTAACTGTTGACCCCTATTCAAATCATAGCTAGCTACAGGCCCCCAGATTTGACTCAAGATGCCCACTCCACCTATTTAGACTTCTTCAAATCTATCAGGATTCAACCTTTACCCTGATCCTGGGTGACTTTCATTACCCAACAATAGATTGGAAAAACTACACATGCCAAAACACAATTGCCAAGTGATTCCTCAGTTTTATCAATGCAAATGTCTTGGAACAGCTAGTCAATATCCCCACAAGAGATCTTGGACTTGGTATTAACCAACATGAGTAATATAAAAGTATCTACAAACACTGCATCTATGAGGAAGAAAAATACAGGCAGTTGGAAGAACAAGAAAAATAAATGATCAGGAAAGCAAAGCATCCCAAGGTCAGTACAGTTTATTTCTCATGTATCTGACAAAGATTACAAGTGAGTACAGCACTTTATGTACTGTTTTGACACCAGGCTGTGGGTGTTGATTCATTACTGGGACTAAGCAGAAATTCATTAAGATTCCAAGAGCAGAATAAGTATTTCTTACACTTATTTCATTGAGTTACACTTCCGTAACACTTATAATTGTGCTATACAGTTAATCTACTACATTTTGCACTGTTATAAAGCTTTTTTACTGTTTCACTGCATTTATGTGCTGTTTTATACTGTTTTAACTGTATTTTTCATTGCTAGATGCTTTCTTTACTCTAATTGCATGTTTACTGAATTACTTAACTGTAAACTGCTTTTTCATACTGAGAGTTGTATTTTCTGTTTGTGAGTGCTCTGTCTGTGCTTTTCCGTGCATTTTTTATTTTGAGGTTTCTGTGTTCTAGTCAGGTATCCTACAACTGATTTTGTTGCAGTTAAAAGCATTTTCTAGAGTCTCCTTGCTCCTTCATCTGTTTAAAACTTTCATTTAGTGGCTACAGCTAGTAGCTATAATAGTGTGCATTACTATAATTCCATTTTTATTGAATTACTAAACTGTAAACTGCTTTTTCATACTGAGACTTGTATTTTCTGTTTGTGAGTGCTCTTTCTATGCATTTATCATAAGGTTTCTGTGTTCTATTCAGCATAATCTTGATAGAGGCCTGTTGTCCAGGCCTGGTAGATTTGTTTGTTGAGTTTCCCATGTTTCTGGCAGCCATTTTCTGCTGATAATGTGTTATCTTATTATTGAGAGTAACAGGGTTTCCTTACCTTCTGTAACATGAGTGATTGGGTAAAAGCAGGGGCTTGTAGGACTGAGTAGTAATTTGAGCCTATTGATTCGTCCATGCTTTCTGGTATAAACCATGTGTCTGCAAAAGGCTGTGCTTGTATTTATCAGGCTGTGGAGTGGTGATTCATCACTGGGACAAAGCAGAAATTCCCTAAGACTCCAAGAACAGAATAAGTTATTTAGTTATTTCTTACATTTATTTAATTGAGTTGCACTTCTGTAACACTTATAATTGTGCTATACAGTTAATCTACTACATTTTGCACTGTTATAAAGCTTTTTTACTGTTTCACTGCATTTATGTACTGTTTTAACTGTATTTTTCATTGCTAGATACTTTTATTACTCTAATTGCATGTTTACTGAATTACTTAACTGTAAACTGCTTTTTCATACTGAGCGTTGTATTTTCTGTTTGTGAGTGCTCTATCCATGCTTTTCTGTGCATTTTTTTTGAGGTTTCTGTGTTCTAGTCAGGTATTATATAACTGATTTGTTTGCAGTTAAAATCATTCTCTAGAGTCTCTTGCTCCTTTATCTGTTTAAAACTTTCATTTATTGGCTACACCTAGTACCTGTAATAGTTTCCCCACCCCCACTCCCTGTCTTGTTCTTATACTTGGTGGCTTTGCAGTTGCCTGCCTATACTGTATATTTGATCCGGGACACCACTACCAGTCTAGTCTCATTAGTTCATTCTACCTAATAGTGAGAGAGCATTTGAGAAGGCCAACCCACTTAGATTCTTAAACTTTTATCATCTTCTGTTCCAGCTTTCTCCTTTTCCACTTAAAAAAATCTAAGCTTGTTCCCCCCTTTCCTGTAAGTAGTCTAGTCCAGATAAGATACAGATTTGCTATATCCAGGACTGTTTGTAAGATCCTGAGCCCCCAAGCCTTTCTGTGCTGGGGGGAAGCCTGCTAGCTTATCAGCGGGAGTGGTAAGCACTAGGTAACCTATTTACCACAAGAGGAGTGGTTTCTGGCCCAGATATTGTGGTTTATTGGCCTTTTGGGCAGCTTCTTCCATCTCTTTAAACTTTCAGGCTTAAAAGCCTGCTTTTGCACTTGTTTCCCCCCTTTCCTGTAACTAGTCTAGTTCAGATACAGATTTGCTGTATCCAGGACTGTTTGTAAGCTTCTGAGTGGTGCCATTGTCTGATCTTCATTTTTTCCTTTAGATCTGCTACTTCTCTCCTTTCCTGCACTTTTATTAACTTATTAGTCTAGCACTTTACCAGACTTCTTGTAGCAATTATTGTAGCACAGAAAAGTGCTACCAGCACTAAATGTTCTACAAGGAAACATATTTAGTACTTATTATCAATGCCCACTCCTCCAGGCATGTCTAAAGGTCAGTTCCCTGTGCTTTCTCCTATTAACCTGGTAAACTTGGGCATCCTGAGGCAATGCAGCAGCTGCCTCATGTACACCGACAACCCTCTCCTCTAACCTTCCAACACTCAGACTTGCGAGAGATGCACTTATATATCCAAATTGGAAGCCACGCACTCTCCAGCCAAGATCGGAATAGCTGGTCAAGAGGAGAAGGTCAACACTTGCACCACACCACATGGAACACATAGCCCTCCAGAACACACACCAGCACTGCCTTCACATACAAACACAAACCACACATCCACCTTTGTAGAGGCTCTCAATAACATTCTACCCAAGCAGCAAAGACCTCCAAGACAGAAACGCACTTGACCACCACAACACAACACTAATCACAAGACACATCTCTCCTAAACAGTGTGCCACTCAACCAAAGCCCCTAAGGAAAAACAGCATGCCCAACACACTAGTCATAGGTGACTTGATGTGAGACACACTGAGGTCCCACTCACGAGGTTGAATAAGGAGAAAGTAACAGTCAGCTGCCTGTCAGGTGCCAGGATCCACCACATAACATACACACTCAGGTCCTTCAACGGGTACAAATGTGACTCTGTCATTGTATATGTGGGTGTGAGTGACCTGAGACGTACCTCCCTGGACTACATGAAAAGAGACCTGGAGGAGCTCTTGGATTATGTAGCCCAGGCGGGTATGACCCTAGCCCTGAGCAGCATCCTACCATCACCCAGAATGATACCACAGTACAAGCAGAAAATGATTGATTTCAACAATTGGCTAAGTTTCTGGTGTCATTCTAAAGGGATCCAGTATCTGTCTGCCTGAGATGACATGATTGACAGACCTTGATGCTTTGCCAGAGATGGCCTGCATCAGTCACCCCTGGGCTTCCTGCTACTGGCCAAGGCTCTTGCCACCCCTATAGTGCCTTTTTTAGGCGGTGTTCCAAAGACCAAATTACCTCCATAACCACTACAAACAAATGCAATATGAGGGTCATGCTGCTCAATGCTAGAATTCTAAATCTCAGAATGCACTCTGTTGACGCACTCCTTAAAATAGAGAACATCGACATTTGTGCTGTAACACAGACCTGGTTCAAGGCAGCAGAAAGCACCGCTGCACTACCAGGCAATAACTCATTCAACACCTTTCGGCCCCAGAACTTGGACCGAAGCTCCAAAGGCATTGGTGTTTCCACATTCATAAAGGATGCGCACACCTCCAGACTGGTCACCCAATATGACGCATCAGAGATACTTCAGGTGCAGCTAACATTAGGTAAGACAGCGATTCAGGTTGTAGTCTGCTATAGGTCCCCAAACATGTCCCAAGACTCGCACTCCACATTCCTAAGCACCCTGGAGAATATTAGGGTCCAACCTAACACTCTCTTACTAGGTGACTTCAACTACCCCTCCATTAACTGGATACACTATTCATGTACCAATACACTTGCCCATCATTTCCTGGAGTTCATTAATTCCAATGCCCTCGACCAGCTCATTCTTACCCCCACTAGAGGTAGCAACATCCTTAACCTGGTCATTGCTAACATGGGCGACTGTTGCACTACACCAATAGTCAGTTTCTTCCTGGTTAGATCTGACCACCAACTAATCACCTTGGAAATCCACATCCCTCACACCTCACCACCGCAAAGGTAACCACCATGAAAAACTTCTCCAGAGCTAACTTTGGGCTCCTAAAAACAGAGGTGGCTAACTTCATGGCACCCAATGCAAATGGAGAATAGTTGTGTGACTGCAGAATCATACACCAATGCACTTTACGAACACGTACACAAATGCATGGATCTCGCCATACCCAATAGAACCAAGATGCTCTTGTCCAAAAAAAGGAAACCAATCTGGTGGTCCCCTGCCATAAACAAACTCTACAACATAAGGAGGAAACTGATGCAGAATAAGGTGAAGTCCCAAGAGTAGAAAAACTCCCTTATCAGCCTCAACAAAAAGTTGAGATCCCTTATCAAATTCTGTAAAGCTAGCTATAAAAACAGAATTGCAGCAGTTAGTTAAGATAACCACAAGGCCTTCTATAGTTATATAAAGAATCTCCACGGCAATACCCAGATTTGTTCTGAGCTACTGTACAATGGTACCTCCTATACCAAGCCAACAGATATTGTCAGTATACTGGCCGACAGATTGAGTGCCAAATTACCCCTCTCTCCTCCCATAAAGGACCAATCACAATACTAGTAGATTGCCAGGCACCCAGTATTACTGCTGCACAGGTTAAAACAGCACTGTCCAAGGCCAAGAACACAGCATCTATGGGACCTGACAAATATCCCTGGTTGTGTTCTACATGAACTACAGAGTGTACTGGCACCTCACCTGTGTGCCCTGTCTCACAGCCTCACCTCAGGATTTGTCCCTAAAGAATGGCGCACTGCTACAGTCATCCTTCTCCACAAAGGAGGAGTAACTACAGACTCTGGGAACTATCGCCCCATTAACCTGACGAGTCTAATATGCAAAGCTATGAAACGCATATTCATGGAACACACAGTGTGAAAGTAGCTGACTCCAAGTCAGACTTCCAACTAGTCATGAGTGGAGTCCCACAGGGTTTGGTCGTGGGTCCTCTCCTATTTGGTATCTAATTCTCTGAAGTCTAGGCCAGCACAAAGTGACTCTGGCTGACAAAGTTCGTAGACTATTGCAAGTTGGGAGCTATTATTAGCTCCCCAAGTGATGTTGACATCCTACAGAATGGCCTCGCTGAGACCAACGACTGGTATCAGAACCATGGCCTTTAAGCGCAATGTCAAAAAATGTGTTGTCATCCCCTTTGGGAAAACCCGCTTTCCATGGATTACCACATTGATGGTAGTCCATTGAACACAGAAGGTATTATAAGAGATCTGGGAACACAGGTCGACAGCAACCTCTCTTTTGATCACCACATTGCCACTATGGTCAGAAAGTCCCTCTATGTGGCACATCTCATTATTAAGGGTTTTGCATCCAGGAAGAAAGAGGTCATTGTCTCCCTCTACTCTTCCCTCATTAGGCCAATCACTGAGTACAATGCCCCATTTGGCATGTACCTCACTAGACACCTGCAACAACTGGAGAGGCTGCAAAAGTACCTCAGAAAGAGGATCCTAGGCCTTAAACACTTGTCCTATATGGACAGACTCAAAAAACTCCAACTATTCTCTGTATCATATTGCCTATTTAGAGGTGATCTCTGCTTGACTTACAAAGCCATGTCTGACCCAGCTCTGTTAGAAATGCTACATCTAAAGAAATCCCAATCCCTCCACACCAAACACTCCAGAGACCTCAACCTCATTACCACAATTAACAGAACATGCTGGAGGAACAGGTTCATATCCCAAACACTGCCCATGCTATGGAACAGACATCCCATACATGTCAAGCAGAGCACCTCGCTGACCCTCTTCAAGAGAAATCTTGATGAGTGGATGGGAAACAGAAAATTCACCCCAGGGATCACTCCAGAGGCTCTGCTCGACAGAGGCACTGGGAACTAAGGTCGGGTGGCACTATGCCAGGGTAATCCTATGGCTAGGTTTGTAAAGGCCCCAGGGCCATTAGCCTAGTACACACCTATGAACCTCTTTAGACATACACTGTGGCCTAAATTGGTGGTGCAGTTATTTTAAAAGTGATATTATGACCGGTTTTCCTTTTCTTTAATTGTGCAGACACAAGCACTTCTTGCTTCAGCTTCATCATCTTGGCTTCTTATTACTGATCCAACCTTTTAATAAGAAATACTATTTGTTGTTGAGCTGCAGTTACTATTTGCATTATTACTACTGTTGAATAATTCAGAATGAACGAAAATGTGCAACTTACAAAGTAATACAAAATCTTAATAAAAACTTTAAAATCTGCAGCATGTATATGCAAGGTACAACCTTTGCCCCTGCTATTCATTCTATAGATAATGTATAAAATAGAACAATATAAATTTCTTATTCTTTGATGTTTGTAGCATATATGTACATCTTACAGATCATGTATTTTACATTCTGTTTATTCTTTACACATATGATTTAGGAATGTTTTGATAGAAATGGAAATTACTGATTTAATACATGTTTATGCAACTTCTAATAGGAGAGTCATTCCCTGCTGTTACAATACATCAGAGTGTGTCAGTGTGTGACCCTTGTTCCAACCTGCTTTGACCTTTCCATTCTATCTTTATCCTGTTAGCAAGCTGGGCTTTCAATTGTAAAAACCACTACAACGTCTTATAGCTGGTTTACATCTGTCATCTGACATCTGATTATTAGAGGAATTATTTTTAACATAAATATTTATTCATATTGATAATTATGGCTTGATAAAGAGATTAATTATTTATAAACACTATTATCTTGTCTGATGCCCTTTAGCCAGGCATTGTATTTCCATGCAGCTCTGTATTCATGCTTTCAGTCACTGGCATTCACATAAAAGATTGTTCCCACATGCTGCCAAGGGAAATGTCATAAGTTGGTGTCTCAAAATTATTTGAGATCCCAATACTATAACAAGTAACCACTGCAGCACCACTACAGTATCATCCCTGGTAAGATCTGACCATAAAGCAGTCACTTTCAAAGTCACCATCTCCCCAACCCCCCTTTAGCTAGGTTCAAACAAAAAAACTTTTTCAAAGCTGATTAGAACTTCCTGAGGGATGGTATAAACAGCTTCACAACCCCATCCCCCGCTGTAAGAACTGGAACCAATTTCCAGATCTACACCAAAGTACTATACGAGCATTTATATAGATACATGGAATCATGAAATTATCCTCCGCAAGGAAGAGTAAACCTGTCTGGTGGACAGCTGCAATAAATAAAATATATAACAAATGGAAAAAATTGCTGTCCAGGACCAAGAAGGAGCAGGTGCCCAATTGGAAGCAATCTCTCCTTAGCCTGAACAAGCAAATAAGAGCACTAGTGAAATCTTCTAAAGCCAATTCTAGTCCAAATTGGCCACATCTACTAAAGATAGTCATAAGGCCTTCTTCACATATGTCCGCAGTCTCAAAGGAAGTACTCAGATCTCTTCAGAACTCCAAATGCTGTAGATATAGCCAATTCACTGGCTGAAAACTTCTCCCCTCTGCTCCCCCATCAATAAATAAGGACATCCCCAGTATCTGCCCCCCCACCCCTTAACTGTAGGGAACAGGTCATGACTGCCCTCTGAAAGGCAAACAATACAGCCTCCGAGGGACCTGATAACATCCCAGGCTGCATCCTTCATGAACTTGCACCATTAGGCACCCTATTTAACCAAAGCCTGAGTACCGGCTTTGTCCCAGCCAAGTAAAGGACAGCCACTGTCATCCCTGTAGACAAAAGTGGAGCGTCCACTGATCCAGGAAATTATGGACCCATCAGATTAGCCTGATCTGCAAGGCCATGGAATGGATTATCATGGACCTCATTAACAGAGACATTGGCAACCTCCAAACACTTGACCCCATCCAGTTTGGCTTTGTCAAGGGGGGGTCGTGTCTGTTAAATCTGGTCGACTGCTTTGAGACAGTCACTAAAGCCATGGATGAGGGGAAGATGGTGCACACCACCTAGCTTGACCTGGCCAAAGCCTTCGCCACTATTCCCCACTCAGATATAATAGATAAACTATCTCAACTAGGCATCAATCCATATGTTACCAGGTAGGTAGCAAACCGACTCACTGATAGAATCCACCTAATCAAAATAGGGGAAGCCACCTCAAGCAGTAGACCCGTAATGAGTGGTGTACCCCAGAGATCAGTCTTGGGGCCTCTGTTATTTAGGATATACTTCTCTGAGGTGCAGGCCAAAACCAGTGGGCTATGGTTGACAAAGTTTGCAGATAACTAAAAGCTGGGCACTATCATCAGTTCCCCAAGTGACGTGGACATCCTCCAAGTGGGTCTCACCCAAACAAATGACTGCCAGAAACATGGCCTCAAGCTGAATGCCAAAAAATGCATCATCATCATCCCCTTTGGGGAGAGTGATGTCCCACATATTATCACATTAATAACAACGTCCTAAGTGCACAATCAGTAGTGGGGGATTTGGGCACCCAGGTTGATAGCAACCTTACTTTTGACCACCATGTTGCTTCTGTTGTACGTAAAGCTTTCTACATGGCCCACCTCATAAGTAAGGGTATCTCATCCAGGGACAAAGAGGTCATAACATCCCTGTATTCTTCCCTTATAAGACCAATTATTGAGTACAACGCCCCCTTCTGCATGTACCTCACAAAGCACATGCAGCAAAATATCTACCCTACACAGGCTAAAAGCCCTGTCCTCTCTTCAGTTTCATACAGACACCACAGAGGTGACCTCTGTGTGGCATACAAAGCAATCTCAGACCCCACCTTGATGGGATTGCTGCATATCCACAAGTCAAGCTCCACTTGAGTAACCCACACGTGCAACCTCAACCTGGTCTGTGACATCAATAAGACTTGTTGGTGGGAAAGATTTGTGTCCCAGAGACTTCCCCCATCTGTGGAACAGACTCCATCTCCATGTCAAGCAGAATACCTCATTATCCCTTTTTAAGTGCAACCTGGATAACTGGATGGGAATCAGTAAATACACCCCTGGGGTTCCACCCATGTCCCTGCTGGACAGGGGCTGTGTGTGCTGACTTGTCTAAGCATGGGCTAAACTCTTGGCTAAGCTTATAAGGGTCTCAGATAGCCAAAAGCATAGTAACCTCCTATGATCCTATGACTTAGTCTTACATTACACCTGCACCGGGAATATAATGAATGTCTGTTCAACAGGTTATGTGCAGCAATTATCACCTTAGTCTGAGCTTGCAGAACCTTGCAGTAATGAAATGCAAGTCATTATCGCAGTATTCATTTGCAATAAGTGCAGTTACTGTATGACACTGAGTCATTATCACTTGTCAGGTAACATTGTAACAATATGTACAGTTACAGTATAACCCTGAGTCATTATCACTTGTCAGGTAACATTGTAACAATATGTACAGTTACAGTATAACCCTGAGTCATTATCACTTGTCAGGTAACATTGTAACAATATGTACAGTTACAGTATAACCCTGAGTCATTATCACTTGTCAGGTAACATTGTAACAATATGTACAGTTACAGTATAACCCTGAGTCATTATCACTTGTCAGGTAACATTGTAACAATATGTACAGTTACAGTATAACCCTGAGTCATTATCACTTGTCAGGTAACATTGTAACAATATGTACAGTTACAGTATAACCCTGAGTCATTATCACTTGTCAGGTAACATTGTAACAATATGTACAGTTACAGTATAACCCTGAGTCATTATCACTTGTCAGGTAACATTGTAACAATATGTACAGTTACAGTATAACCCTGAGTCATTATCACTTGTCAGGTAACATTGTAACAATATGTACAGTTACAGTATAACCCTGAGTCATTATCACTTGTCAGGTAACATTGTAACAATATGTACAGTTACAGTATAACCCTGAGTCATTATCACTTGTCAGGTAACATTGTAACAATATGTACAGTTACAGTATAACCCTGAGTCATTATCACTTGTCAGGTAACATTGTAACAATATGTACAGTTACAGTATAACCCTGAGTCATTATCACTTGTCAGGTAACATTGTAACAATATGTACAGTTACAGTATAACCCTGAGTCATTATCACTTGTCAGGTAACATTGTAACAATATGTACAGTTACAGTATAACCCTGAGTCATTATCACTTGTCAGGTAACATTGTAACAATATGTACAGTTACAGTATAACCCTGAGTCATTATCACTTGTCAGGTAACATTGTAACAATATGTACAGTTACAGTATAACCCTGAGTCATTATCACTTGTCAGGTAACATTGTAACAATATGTACAGTTACAGTATAACCCTGAGTCATTATCACTTGTCAGGTAACATTGTAACAATATGTACAGTTACAGTATAACCCTGAGTCATTATCACTTGTCAGGTAACATTGTAACAATATGTACAGTTACAGTATAACCCTGAGTCATTATCACTTGTCAGGTAACATTGTAACAATATGTACAGTTACAGTATAACCCTGAGTCATTATCACTTGTCAGGTAACATTGTAACAATATGTACAGTTACAGTATAACCCTGAGTCATTATCACTTGTCAGGTAACATTGTAACAATATGTACAGTTACAGTATAACCCTGAGTCATTATCACTTGTCAGGTAACATTGTAACAATATGTACAGTTACAGTATAACCCTGAGTCATTATCACTTGTCAGGTAACATTGTAACAATATGTACAGTTACAGTATAACCCTGAGTCATTATCACTTGTCAGGTAACATTGTAACAATATGTACAGTTACAGTATAACCCTGAGTCATTATCACTTGTCAGGTAACATTGTAACAATATGTACAGTTACAGTATAACCCTGAGTCATTATCACTTGTCAGGTAACATTGTAACAATATGTACAGTTACAGTATAACCCTGAGTCATTATCACTTGTCAGGTAACATTGTAACAATATGTACAGTTACAGTATAACCCTGAGTCATTATCACTTGTCAGGTAACATTGTAACAATATGTACAGTTACAGTATAACCCTGAGTCATTATCACTTGTCAGGTAACATTGTAACAATATGTACAGTTACAGTATAACCCTGAGTCATTATCACTTGTCAGGTAACATTGTAACAATATGTACAGTTACAGTATAACCCTGAGTCATTATCACTTGTCAGGTAACATTGTAACAATATGTACAGTTACAGTATAACCCTGAGTCATTATCACTTGTCAGGTAACATTGTAACAATATGTACAGTTACAGTATAACCCTGAGTCATTATCACTTGTCAGGTAACATTGTAACAATATGTACAGTTACAGTATAACCCTGAGTCATTATCACTTGTCAGGTAACATTGTAACAATATGTACAGTTACAGTATAACCCTGAGTCATTATCACTTGTCAGGTAACATTGTAACAATATGTACAGTTACAGTATAACCCTGAGTCATTATCACTTGTCAGGTAACATTGTAACAATATGTACAGTTACAGTATAACCCTGAGTCATTATCACTTGTCAGGTAACATTGTAACAATATGTACAGTTACAGTATAACCCTGAGTCATTATCACTTGTCAGGTAACATTGTAACAATATGTACAGTTACAGTATAACCCTGAGTCATTATCACTTGTCAGGTAACATTGTAACAATATGTACAGTTACAGTATAACCCTGAGTCATTATCACTTGTCAGGTAACATTGTAACAATATGTACAGTTACAGTATAACCCTGAGTCATTATCACTTGTCAGGTAACATTGTAACAATATGTACAGTTACAGTATAACCCTGAGTCATTATCACTTGTCAGGTAACATTGTAACAATATGTACAGTTACAGTATAACCCTGAGTCATTATCACTTGTCAGGTAACATTGTAACAATATGTACAGTTACAGTATAACCCTGAGTCATTATCACTTGTCAGGTAACATTGTAACAATATGTACAGTTACAGTATAACCCTGAGTCATTATCACTTGTCAGGTAACATTGTAACAATATGTACAGTTACAGTATAACCCTGAGTCATTATCACTTGTCAGGTAACATTGTAACAATATGTACAGTTACAGTATAACCCTGAGTCATTATCACTTGTCAGGTAACATTGTAACAATATGTACAGTTACAGTATAACCCTGAGTCATTATCACTTGTCAGGTAACATTGTAACAATATGTACAGTTACAGTATAACCCTGAGTCATTATCACTTGTCAGGTAACATTGTAACAATATGTACAGTTACAGTATAACCCTGAGTCATTATCACTTGTCAGGTAACATTGTAACAATATGTACAGTTACAGTATAACCCTGAGTCATTATCACTTGTCAGGTAACATTGTAACAATATGTACAGTTACAGTATAACCCTGAGTCATTATCACTTGTCAGGTAACATTGTAACAATATGTACAGTTACAGTATAACCCTGAGTCATTATCACTTGTCAGGTAACATTGTAACAATATGTACAGTTACAGTATAACCCTGAGTCATTATCACTTGTCAGGTAACATTGTAACAATATGTACAGTTACAGTATAACCCTGAGTCATTATCACTTGTCAGGTAACATTGTAACAATATGTACAGTTACAGTATAACCCTGAGTCATTATCACTTGTCAGGTAACATTGTAACAATATGTACAGTTACAGTATAACCCTGAGTCATTATCACTTGTCAGGTAACATTGTAACAATATGTACAGTTACAGTATAACCCTGAGTCATTATCACTTGTCAGGTAACATTGTAACAATATGTACAGTTACAGTATAACCCTGAGTCATTATCACTTGTCAGGTAACATTGTAACAATATGTACAGTTACAGTATAACCCTGAGTCATTATCACTTGTCAGGTAACATTGTAACAATATGTACAGTTACAGTATAACCCTGAGTCATTATCACTTGTCAGGTAACATTGTAACAATATGTACAGTTACAGTATAACCCTGAGTCATTATCACTTGTCAGGTAACATTGTAACAATATGTACAGTTACAGTATAACCCTGAGTCATTATCACTTGTCAGGTAACATTGTAACAATATGTACAGTTACAGTATAACCCTGAGTCATTATCACTTGTCAGGTAACATTGTAACAATATGTACAGTTACAGTATAACCCTGAGTCATTATCACTTGTCAGGTAACATTGTAACAATATGTACAGTTACAGTATAACCCTGAGTCATTATCACTTGTCAGGTAACATTGTAACAATATGTACAGTTACAGTATAACCCTGAGTCATTATCACTTGTCAGGTAACATTGTAACAATATGTACAGTTACAGTATAACCCTGAGTCATTATCACTTGTCAGGTAACATTGTAACAATATGTACAGTTACAGTATAACCCTGAGTCATTATCACTTGTCAGGTAACATTGTAACAATATGTACAGTTACAGTATAACCCTGAGTCATTATCACTTGTCAGGTAACATTGTAACAATATGTACAGTTACAGTATAACCCTGAGTCATTATCACTTGTCAGGTAACATTGTAACAATATGTACAGTTACAGTATAACCCTGAGTCATTATCACTTGTCAGGTAACATTGTAACAATATGTACAGTTACAGTATAACCCTGAGTCATTATCACTTGTCAGGTAACATTGTAACAATATGTACAGTTACAGTATAACCCTGAGTCATTATCACTTGTCAGGTAACATTGTAACAATATGTACAGTTACAGTATAACCCTGAGTCATTATCACTTGTCAGGTAACATTGTAACAATATGTACAGTTACAGTATAACCCTGAGTCATTATCACTTGTCAGGTAACATTGTAACAATATGTACAGTTACAGTATAACCCTGAGTCATTATCACTTGTCAGGTAACATTGTAACAATATGTACAGTTACAGTATAACCCTGAGTCATTATCACTTGTCAGGTAACATTGTAACAATATGTACAGTTACAGTATAACCCTGAGTCATTATCACTTGTCAGGTAACATTGTAACAATATGTACAGTTACAGTATAACCCTGAGTCATTATCACTTGTCAGGTAACATTGTAACAATATGTACAGTTACAGTATAACCCTGAGTCATTATCACTTGTCAGGTAACATTGTAACAATATGTACAGTTACAGTATAACCCTGAGTCATTATCACTTGTCAGGTAACATTGTAACAATATGTACAGTTACAGTATAACCCTGAGTCATTATCACTTGTCAGGTAACATTGTAACAATATGTACAGTTACAGTATAACCCTGAGTCATTATCACTTGTCAGGTAACATTGTAACAATATGTACAGTTACAGTATAACCCTGAGTCATTATCACTTGTCAGGTAACATTGTAACAATATGTACAGTTACAGTATAACCCTGAGTCATTATCACTTGTCAGGTAACATTGTAACAATATGTACAGTTACAGTATAACCCTGAGTCATTATCACTTGTCAGGTAACATTGTAACAATATGTACAGTTACAGTATAACCCTGAGTCATTATCACTTGTCAGGTAACATTGTAACAATATGTACAGTTACAGTATAACCCTGAGTCATTATCACTTGTCAGGTAACATTGTAACAATATGTACAGTTACAGTATAACCCTGAGTCATTATCACTTGTCAGGTAACATTGTAACAATATGTACAGTTACAGTATAACCCTGAGTCATTATCACTTGTCAGGTAACATTGTAACAATATGTACAGTTACAGTATAACCCTGAGTCATTATCACTTGTCAGGTAACATTGTAACAATATGTACAGTTACAGTATAACCCTGAGTCATTATCACTTGTCAGGTAAAACTCTCAGCAGCTGTCATTGTTATTCACATTACTAAAAGTCGTTATCACATTGATGAATGCACATACCAGGTTTTGGTTTCTGTCAATATAGAGATATGCTGAAGTCCACCTCAACAGTTTCTTTCTTTTTTACCATTGTATCTATTGCAAGATACAGATGAAGGTATCCATTGTGGTTGTATGGTTCATATTTTGGTGAATTACTGAGTGATGACAGCAATGCATGATATACTGGCAATGTGCACCTAGTGACAAAGGATGGAAAACAGCCATGGCCAAGTAGGACCACTGTGGTAAGTGAAACTCTGTTACATTTTATGAAAACCTTTTTCACTACTTACAGCACAGTAAAAGTTGTAATTGTATGCTGTACTCGTATGTATAGATATTACATGTTATGGCTCAGGTTATTAAAATGGTGATAATTTTCTTATTTTGTTGTACAAGTCTGATAGGGAACTTGTCAGCATGCTGAGTAAAACCTTATTTTAAGATGGTAAAAGAACTATCTGTATGCTGTACACATTTACAGATATCAGTTTGTTTATGCCTTAGGTTATTAAATTTATTATATTTATCCTATTTTGGTAAATAACTATGGTAGGAAACATTTCAACATGCAGAGTAAGACTGCATTTTGAAGACAGTATTACTACTTACAAAATGGTAAAAGAACCGTATCTGGTTGCTGTATATGTGTATAATTATCAGTTTATGACTCAGTTATGAAAATTATGATATTTTTTCTTATTTTGGCAAATAACTATGGTAGGGAACATGTCAACATGCTGAATAAGAACCATTTTTTGAAGGCAGTATTAGTACTTGCAAGACGTTGAATGAACTGTATCTGTGCACTGTACACATGGTCAGATATCACAATTTGACTTGGGCTTTGAAAATTATGATACACTTTCATGTTTTGGTAAATAACTTTGCTAAGGAACATGTCAACATGCTAAGAAAGGCATTATTTTGAAGACCGTATTAGTATTACAAAATGGTAAGATAACTATCTGTATGCTGTACAAATGCACAGGTACCACAGTTTGTTTATGACTCAGGTTATGAAAAGTATTACATTTTTTCATATTTTAGTAAATAACTCTGCTAGGAAAGATGGCAAGGTGATGAGTGAGGTATGCTTTTGAAGCCACTATCAAAATGTACAACTTCATGCAAGAATATGAATTGTGAATGTCGTACATGGAAAGATATCCCAGTTTGTTTGCCTGTAGGATTATGAAAATTAATATATTTGCCATATTTCTGTAAATAGGTGTACAGGGAAGTAAGGCAAGGTCAGGGGTGAAGTGTAACATTTACAACAGAAAAAAGCACATCAATTTCTGCAAAAAAATAATGCTGATCTGTGACAAGTACATAAATGAAATACTCTGGTTATTTGTCGCATTTTGGAAATTAGGATATTTCTCATTATTATGTCCATATCTTTGCAAAGGGGCATGGTGATGACACACATGATACATCATTTTGAAGCTGGCATTGAGCCACACAACTTATACACTGATATGTAATATCTGCCTGTTACAGGTGATGAGATATTATGCTTTGTTGAGTTTTCAGATTATTAGAAATATAATATTAATCATGTTTCTGTGAATATCTCAGTAAATGAGCATCACACCGTAATAGTTAAGGTATCATTTTAAAGCTGACATTCATACAAACAAATTAATTCAAATTTCATTGCTTTACATGTTATGTTCATCAAGATAGTGTGATTTGTGTTACCAAAAAGGTACAAATATGCATAACCTCAACATTCTTGCAAATATTTAATAATAATGATTTAGATGCATGCTATCAACATTTATACTGTTGGAAATGGTGTCTGCTGAACAACTTTCATATTTACATTTTTAGTCTAGCTCTTACGGGTAGAGTTATTTTGTTTTCTGTATGGTGTTACAAATGGATTTTCTGAAAATGAGCTCTGGCTGCACTGTTGTTCCTATGGTCGGAACAATCAGATAGCCTTTTTCTGAGCTGTTCCAGAGTGAATGAGTTAAACTAGTACTATTAATCTGAGTCACTGGCAGAAAAGATTAACGTGAATTGACATACATTTTCTGAAATAAAATAAGTCTATAAATCTAATTACTGTCATTATTAAGTGTAAAACTTTACCAGTTTTAGGAGGGATTGAGAGACAGTTGAGAGGAATGTAAAACAGCACATAGGTTCATATGGAGGTACTAGGCTATCGGCCCTGGGGCCTATACAAGCCCAACCAAAAAGGTACCGTGGCTTTTGCCACCCAAGAAAATTATTTTCCTGTGCCACTGTGGAGCAGAGCCACAGAGGTGATCCCTAGGGTGAATTTCCTATTTCCCATCCAATCATCAAGATTTTTCTTGAAGAGTGCTAATGAGGAGCTTTGTTTGATATAGATAGGTAGTTTATTCCAGAGTATGGGAAGTCTCTGGGACAGGAATCTATCCCTCCGGCATGTTCTGCTTATTGTGGTGACAAGGTTTAGGTCCCTAGAGCGTGTAGCTCGGAGGGATTGGGATTTCTTTAAGTGGAGCATGTCCAACAGCTCTGGGTTTGACATAGCTTTGTATGTTAGGCAGAGATCACCTCTGAGTAGGCGATATGCGACGGAGTAAAGCTGGAGATTTTTGAGTCTGTCTGCGTAGGGCATCTGTTTGAGGCCGGTAATCCTCCTTGTGAGGTATTTCTGTGGCCTTTCCAGTTGTTGTACTCTATAATGGGTCTAATGTGATAATCAAAGGAGAGACTACTGTCCACCTGTGTCCCAAGGTCTCTTATCACACTTTCAGTGTTAATTATACTACCGCCTGTGTTGTAGTTCATGGGTACAGAGTTTTTATCAAAGGGATGACAATGCACTTTTGGCATTGAGCTTGAGGCCATGGCTTTGACACCAGGCATCTGTCTCAGTGAGGCCCTTTTGTAGGATGTCCACATCGTTAAGAGTTTTGATTATGGCTCCTAGTTTGCAGTCATCTGCTAACTTCGTTAGCCAAAGACCTTCTGTGTTAGCCTGTACTTCAGAGAAGTAGATACCAAACAGGAGAGGACCCAGGACTGAACCCTGTGGTACTCCACTTGTCACTGGTCTGAAGTCGGATTTGGAGTCTGCTTCTTTCACAGGGTGGGTTGTGTCAGTGAGCCAGTTGGCAACCCATCTTGTGGCATAGGGATTTATACCTAGTTTAGTGAGTTTATCTATAATTCCAGAGTGGGGGATGGTGGCAAAAGCCTTGGCAAGATCTAGATAGGCTGTGTGAACCACCTTACCCTTGTCTACGACTTTGGTGACTACTTCAAAGAAGTCTATCAGGTTTAGGAGACATGATCTGCCTTTTACAAACCAAACTGGGTGGGATCCAGAGTTTGGAGATTACCAATGTTTTTGTTTATAAGTTCCATGATGATACGTTCCATGGCCTTGCAGACCAGGCTCGTCAGGCTAATGGGGCGGTAGTTCCCGGGGTCCATGGTGGCTCCCCCCTTGTGGAGTGGGATAACCATTGCTGTGCGCCATTCAGCAGGCACAAAGCCTGAGGTGAGGCTATGACTGGACATGGTACTTAGGTGGGGTGCCAGTTCGTTCTGTAGTTTGTGTAGAATGCAGCCTGGGATGTTGTTTGGTCCATGGATGCTGTGTTCTTGGCTTTGGAGAGTGTAGTTTTTACCTGTGCAGCCGTGATTACAGGAAATTTGCATTCTTCCGGTATTGAGATAGGTTCAGTGCTAATTTTACCCCCTCTCACCCCCTAAAGAGCCCATCTGCCAGGATGTTGGCAATATCAGTTCGGTCTGTATATTTAGTGCCATTGTGCTGTAACTCAGAGCAGATCTGAGTGTTGCCATTGAGATTCTTGACATAGCTATAGAATGCTTTGTGGTTGTCTTTAGAATCAGTGGCGATTTTGTTTTTGTAACTAGCTTTGGAGGATTTTATCAGGGATCGCAGCTTCTTACTGAGGCTGACCAGGGAGATCCTCCACTCGTGGGATTTTACTCTCTTTTGCAATAGTTTCTTCCTTCTGTTGTACAGTTTGTTTATGGCAGGGGACCACCAGATTGGCTTCCTTTTTTTGGAGGATAGCATCTTGATTCTGTTTGGGATAGCACGATCCATGCACTCATGTAAGTGCTTATAAAGTGCAATTGTGTAGGGTTCAATAGTCGTAACTTTATTGTCCATCTGCATCGGTGTCATGAAGTTCACCACTTCTGTCTTAAGAAGTATGAAGTTGGCTTTGGAGAAATTTTTTACCATGGTTTCCTTAATGGTGGGTGGAGACAGGATGTGGATATCTAGGGTAATTAGCTTATGGTCGGATCGGACCAATGAGGCATTGACTTCAGGTGTGGAACACCAGTCACTCATATTGGTAATGACTAGATCTAGGATATTGTTGCCCCTGGTGGAGGTGTGGATAAGTTGATCCAGAGCACTGGAGGTTATGAATTCCAGAAAGCATTGAGTGAAGGAGTTGGTACATGAGTAGTTTTCCCAGTTAATGGTGGGGTAGTTGAAATCGCCCATTATTAGGGTGTTTGGTTGAACCCTAATATTTTCCAGTACATCAAGAAAAGGAGTGGGAATCCTGGGGCATGGTGGGTGATCTGTAGCAAGCTACAATTTGGATTGCAGTTTTGCCCAGAGTTAGTTGCACTTGGATAACCTCGGCTGCATTATGCTGAGCAACTAGCCTGGAGGTGTGGATATCCTTAATGAATATTGATACACCTCCGCCTTTGGTGTTCCGGTCCAGGTTACATGGCCGAAAAGTGTGGTATGAGTTATAGCCTGGTAGTGCAGTGGTGCTCTCTGGAGCCTTGAACCAGGTCTCAGTCACTGCACAGATATTGATGTTCTCCATTTTAAGGAGTGCCTTGAGTGAGTGCATTTTGAGATTTAGACTTCTGGCATTGAGTAGCATCACCCTCAGTTTTTGCTTGCCTGTTCCTCTTACGGTGGTAAATGTCATTTGAACCTTGCCTAAAAAAGGCACTATAGGGGCGGCAAGAACCTTAGCCAGTATCCGGAATCCCAGGGGTGACAGGTGCAGGCCATCTCCGGCAAAGCATCATGGTCTGTCGACCATGTCATCCCAGGCAGACAGATACTGGATCCCTTTAGAATGGCAGCAGAAGCTTAGCCAATTGTTGAAGTCAATCATTTTGTCCTTGTACTGCGGCATCATTCTGGGTGATGGCAGAATGCTACTCAGGGCTAGGGTCATACCTGCCTGGGCTACAAGATCGGAGAGCTCTTCCATGTCTCTTTTCATGTAGTCCAGGGAGGTATGTCTCAGGTCATTCACACCAACATGGACAATGACAGAGTCATATTTGTACTTGTTGTGGAGTGACCTGAGTGCGTGGGTAATGTGGCGGATCCTGGCACCCGACAGGCAGCTGACAGTACCTTTCTCCTTGTTTAGCCTGGTGAGTGGGACATCAGTGTGCCTGACTATAGAGTTGCCTATGACTAGTGTGTTGGGTACGTTGTTTTGCCTTATTGGCTGTGGTTGAGTGGCACACTGAGTCTGCGGGCTATGTGTCATTTGGGTTGTGATGGGGGGTGGAGGTTGCTTGCATTTCTTCTTTGGAGGTCTCTGTTGCTTGATCATATTATTATTGAGATCCTCCGTGAATGTTTTTGTATTTCTATGTGTCTCACTAGACAGAAAACATAGTATCGCTGTACCCTGTCTCACTAGACAGAACACATAATAACTTTTTACCCTCACACAAGAAAGAACACATAATATCTCTGTACCTGTCTCACTAGGCAGACCACCTAAATCCCTCTACCCCATTTCACTAGACAGAAAACAAAATAATGCTGCACCCTTTAACTCTAGACAGAACGCATAGTAACAAACTGATCTATCCTTAAAAAAATCCCTCTCAATGACGCAATTACTTTTTTCAATAACATTTTCTTAAGTACCTTAAACTCCCTTGCTCCCTCTAGAAAGATAAGGTTAAAATCAAACTATGCTCCCTGGCTTTCCAAGGAAACTGGGTCCCTTATGCACAGAAGAGAGCGTGCCTGTAAAGCTTGGACAAAAACAAAAGAAGTTCCCCTTCACAAATACAGAAACCTAAGGAATCTCACTAAGAAAGAAACGATTAAAACAAAACGTCCTACTATAACTCTAAGGAATCTCACTAAGAAAGAAACTATTAAACAAAACGTCCTACTATAACTCTAAGGAATCTCACTAAGAAAGAAACTATTAAAACAAAACGTCCTACTATAACTCTAAGGAATCTCACTAAGAAAGAAACGATTAAAACAAAACGTCCTACTATAACTCTAAGGAATCTCACTAAGAAAGAAACGATTAAAACAAAACGTCCTACTATAACTCTAAGGAATCTCACTAAGAAAGAAACGATTCAAACAAAACGTCCTACAATAACTCTAAGGAATCTCACTAAGAAAGGAACTATTAAAACAAAACGTCCTACTATAACTCTAAGGAATCTCACTAAGAAAGAAACTATTAAAACAAAACGTCCTACTATAACTCTAAGGAATCTCACTAAGAAAGAAACTATTCAAACAAAACGTCCTACTATAACTCTAAGGAATCTCACTAAGAAAGAAACTATTAAAACAAAACGTCCTACTATAACTCTAAGGAATCTCACTAAGAAAGAAACTATTAAAACAAAACGTCCTACTATAACTCTAAGGAATCTCACTAAGAAAGAAACTATTCAAACAAAACGTCCTACTATAACTCTAAGGAATCTCACTAAGAAAGAAACGATTCAAACAAAACGTCCTACAATAACTCTAAGGAATCTCACTAAGAAAGGAACTATTAAAACAAAACGTCCTACTATAACTCTAAGGAATCTCACTAAGAAAGAAACTATTAAAACAAAACGTCCTACTATAACTCTAAGGAATCTCACTAAGAAAGAAACTATTCAAACAAAACGTCCTACTATAACTCTAAGGAATCTCACTAAGAAAGAAACTATTCAAACAAAACATCCTACTGTAACTCTGCTCAACTAAATTGTAAATCCAACCCACAGAAATTTTGGTCTACTCTCAACACGATTCTTTCTCCTGGCTGTCCCTCTAACCCCTGCCCATACCCCAACACATCCTCCCAAGGAAACTGCTATACTCCTTAATAAACACTTTGATATCATCCAAACATTCTTACCTTCCACCTGCAATACAACCCCTCTGCCTACCCCTCCCATTCCTCCAAACACTAATCATTTCTCCTTCCACCCTGTCCCTACTTCCTACATTAGATCTCTTCTTCTAAAATTCAAACCTTGTTCTCCCTCTACTGACAATCTGCCCCCATCTTCCTCAAACTTGCTGCTGAATCCATTGCCTATCCTGTATCTAGTCTAATCAACAGATCTATTCAATAATCTGCTGTTCCTACCCTCTGGAAATCATTCTTCACCAACCCCCTACATAAAGGAGGCAACTCTACAGACCCAAAGAGCTACCGACCCATAGCCATTCTATCACCCCTCTCTAAGATACTTGAAAAATGCATTCACTCACAATGTCTCATCTACCTAGTACAGCATAACCTCCTCACCCCCGCTCAACATGGTTTTCGTCCTAACCACAGTACAACTACTGCCCTCCTATCCTTCACACACACCATTGCCCCGGCCCTAGATAATAGTAAGCTCATATCCTGTCTTTTCCTAGACCTCTCCAAAGCTTTTGATACAGTCTCCCACCCTCTACCGCTTTCCAACGTTGCTAATCTTAACCTACCTACCAACACAATTGCCTGGTTCTCCGGTTACCTTTCCTGTTAAATGGTGATTATCATTCTCCTCTATCATTCCTGTTCCGACTGGAATTCCACAAGCTTCCATCTTAGGTCTCCTTCTATTCAATGTCTTCACCAATGATCACTATACATCTTGTAAACAGTACTCCCCCATCCAATATGCAGATGACTCTACACTCATCTCCATTTCTAACAATGTCTCTGACCTCCATAACCTAACCAACAAGCTTTTGCATCCACTGAAAAATGGCTATCTGATAATCTACTAATCCCTAACCCTAAAAAGACTGAACTCCTGCTCTTCCTCCCCGTTCCCTATCCCACCATGAATCCACCTTCACTGTTGCATCCTCTAACCATACCAAAAATCCAACCTGAAACTCACACAAAAGTCCTGGGAGTTATCATTGATGATTAACTCAAATTCAACTTGTACTTACTCCAATGTATAAAAAAGACTCACCAAAAACTAGGTTTATTGTATCGCAACAGAAAATGTCTAACCCTAATGCCAAACTCTCCCTTGTTCAGGCACTCCTCCTCCCCTCCCTACTATATGCTTCTCCAGTTCTTACTAACATCCAAGCCACAACCTTATTAAACTAAGATAGCTATTTTTATCACAAACTCCATATAAGGCTCATCACTGCCTTGCCCTTAACTCTCTTCAGTGGCTAGAATTTCCCCAAAACTATTGCTATCTCAATTTCAAATGTTACACTCCATTCTATACAACCCCCTATCTTGTCCAGCTCTCTTTTCCGTTGTCTCTGTCTGTTCCCTAACTCTGTCCCTTTGTACCTCTAACCAGCAATTATTGTATACCTATCAACCCAAGAAAACAGTAGGCAAACTTCTGTGCAAATACTCTGTTGCCTATACATGGAATAAACATCCCTCTGAGATATGTACCATAACCCATCCATCCCTCTTTAAAAATTAGCTCAAACTTCTACTTAAATCCAAAAATTGCCCTTGTCAAGACCTAACCTAGCCTCCTTGTACCCCCTTACACACTTTTAAATTATTTCCCTCCCTCTCATCAAGCTCTGTACTAAGTAGACACTCCCTGAATTTTAATCATTCATGCTGTAGAATATGAATGGCCAAAGTTATGTGCTTAAGGAAATTGAGTACGTGACAATCTGTATGCATTGAGATGAACTTTGTATTGCGAACTCTGAGTAAACTGTGAATAGCGGAAAAGCACTGAAAAACAGGAGCCTGCTTGAAAGCAGGAAATGTGCCTTCTATTGAAGTGTATCCGATTTTCTTTCTCTGCCTAGAGATGTAGTTATGTGAACTGCTTTAAGCCTACGGGTAAACTACTGATTGGTTAATTGTCTTTTGTACTAATTTAATTGGTCTAGTTTATATTTTTGTACTGTCAGCAGTATCACCAGTATATAAGCTTATGCATTCCTTTGTTCGGGGAGTCTCCCTGGTACTTTCCACGAGGCTCCCACACGTGTGTAATAAATACCACTGAAAGAGAGGAAGAAGTGTCTTGTCTTCATTTAAGGTAAAACGTTAAATGCAACAATTGGTGCCATTTACTCGGATCTGAATTTACAACAGCTGCGGCAGTTGGGGATTGAACGAAATACTGCTAGTAAAAGGGCCCATGACAGAATTTTCTGTTGTGGCAGTGTTTTTTTTTTATTTCCTGTACTTGTCTGCTTTAAAATTTGGTATCAATAATTTTATAGAAATGTAATAATTCCTCTCATTCAGTTGTTTTGAGGTAAGTGGCATGCATTTCTTTTCTGCTATTGATTGTGCAGTATGAGAGTGGGTTAAAACGAAAAACTGGCGACATAAGAGTGAAAGGAGATACAGGAGTGGGGAAAACGACGTTTACAAAACGTCACCACTAAATCTGTAAAATACAGTATAGCTTATTGTGTGAAAATGGGAGCGAGTGTGGGAACCGTAAAAGAGCCAGAAAGGTACACCAGCTGGTTATATGTATTTTCGTGTGTCCCGGGACAATTGTATGTTTATAAGTCACTGGGTCGCCCTCAGTGAGGGTGATGGTAAACTTGCCTTTCCAGAAAATGGTAGTTTTAATAAAAATATTTTGCTTAATCTCCAAGGAAAGTTAAAGAAAAAAGGAAGAAGAATACCAGGGTTGTGCTGGTCAGCATTTAATGATTGGATAACATAGGCGAAAGAAAGAGAAAAGGATTCGGTTATTAGTAGTCTAAAAGATAATCAACAGAAATTAAAAGGGCAATTGAGGGAATTACAACAGACTGCTAGTAATTTAGATGTAGTAAACGGTAAATGCTTGAAGGACCCACCCTTTAAGGGGCTTTATCCTGTAAAGGAATTAGCTAAATTGCAGATAACTGAATAGTCAGAAGACGATAATGCTTGGCTCCCCCCCCCCACCGACCGCACCACCAGTTGCACCCCCGTAGTATCAGCCCCCCCTCGCTCAACAAGGAGCGGAAACACAGCAGCCAGATTCCACCACTAAAGATTCCAACCCTAGAGAAAGAGAACAAGCTGCGGACAGTCAGTCTAGTGAATCTGATCCAGAAACAAGCGATAGAAAAAAGGGACCAAAAACTCGTAGTAAGACTCATAAAGAAGCAAAAGCTGTAATGTATTTTAGAGCTAAACCTCATTATAAGGAAAAAGGGAAGTGACAGTTACACCGACGAAGGCATTTTGGCCAGTTCCCCACTATAATTGACAGTGGGGATGGATATTTTGGGCCAGATAAATTTAATCTAGATTCAGAATCAGAGTAGTCAGATGAAGGCAGATTGTTACTTTTGAGGGAGGTACCTAACCCAGCCCATGCTAGAAGTGCACAGGAACTACCGACCATCGTAGTACCTAGGGCGTGGTCGGCGGTTGATTTTCAAGCCATTACCAAATCGTTACCACCTATTCGTACTAATCCAGCTAAGTTCCAACGTGTGCTGGCGGGACTTATTTGTTTACAAAATCCTACAATAAAGGAAGTTAGGGCAGTTCTTCAGTACATCATACCGGCTGATCTGATGAATCGAATTTGGGACCATGCTAATGTCCCTACTCCGATTCCAAAATATGATGCACAAGGAGATAATGGGTTAGAAGCGGTCAGACAGCGAATAGTAGATGCTATTACAGTGATAGTTCTACCCACACCCAACTGGTCCAAAATCAAGTCAGTTTTTCAAAAAGAAGATGAACCTGTGGATGAATATTTAAATCGTCTCACTGAAGCCTTTGAGGCTTACTCTGGTTACCCAGAGCCCACCGAAGGACCGGCACAGAGCAGATTGTTGGTTGCTTTCGTAAATGGGTTACGCCCACAAGTACAGGATAATCTAAAGGAAGTATGTTTAAACTGGCCTAGTCTTGGATTGCATGAATTAGTTACACAAGTGCAATACCTCTCCAACCACTTAGCACAGAAAAAAAGGATTTATAGGAAAAATTGGTTAAAGCGCATCTTCAGATGTGTACTGCCTTTGGACAGTGTGGACAGGGAGGACGAGGACCGGAAAGAGGGAGAGGTGGACACCAAGGGTCCAGAAACCAAAATAGACAAAACTGGCAGGAAAATCGATCATCCCCACCCCAAAACTATAATAATCAGATGGAGTGTTTCAATTGTGGCCAAGTAGGCCATTGGAGAAATGAATGTCCGTATCTGACTGAGCAACCTGCCCCACCCACTGATACGTCACCTCAGTGGAATTCTAATTGGACTCCATCCAATCGACAGCCATCATAATGAAGGTTCCCTGAACAAAGACAACAGCAGTTGTGCCCTTTCATCCCTGTGGATCAAGATGGACCACATGTTACGTTACTTGTCAAAAATAAACCATACCCATTTTTGATTGACACTGGAGCAACCAAATCTGTTAGCTGGTGAAGAAGCAATAAATGTCCCCCTCTCCAACAACATAACTAGAGGGGTAGGTGTCTCTGGTATTCCTATTGAATATTCTGATACCGTCCCAGTCCCAGTAACTTTGGGACCTTTACAAGACAATCATGCATTTTTAGTAGGACCCTCAGTACCATTAAATTTATTGGGGAGAGATTTGCTCTTTAAGATGGGAGCAGTCATCTTCTGCACAGCTGAAGGAGTATATTTACAAGTACCTTCAGATAAACAAGATAGTATTTTGGCTACTTTAGATGAAAATGTCACTCTGCAAACAATGTGTATGCAGTCTGACCTCGATAAAAATATGCATCTAAATTCATTACCCTCTCATCTAAGGACCAATCATGATAATGATGTTGGGTTTTTGATTTCAGCCACTCCTGCAAAAAATAACCTTAAAACCCGGAGCAAAGTTACCTCGAGTACCACAGTACTCTTTGACGGTAGAGGATACATCTGGTATTGCCCCCATCATTTCTGCCTTGGCACAACAAGGAATTATAGTCAACAAGTCCATGTAATACTCCAATTCTACCGGTAAGGAAACCTGGTAAACAAGCTTACAGATTTGTGTAAGACTTGCGTGAAGTCAATAAAGCTGTCTTGCCTGTTTTTCCAACCGTACCAAACCCAGCTACGATTTTTAAGCTGCATCTCACCTACAGCATGTTGTTTTACGGTTATAGATATCTCATCAGCTTTTTTCTCTATCCCAGTACATTCAGATAGTCAGTAATTGTTTGCATTCACTTATAAAGGCCAACAGTATACTTGGACCCGACTACGCCAAGGATATGTAGAATCTCCAACCCTATTCTCTAGAGAGATGTACAGACAACTGCAGGATTTACAGTTACCACCACATTCAGTATTTGTCCAATATGTAGACGATATTCTTATAGCTTCACAAGATACCAGGTCTTGTATAGAGGACTCCCTTCTAGTTTTAAAGTTTTTAGCTGAACGAGGTTTTAAGGTAAATAAATCTAAACTGCAGTTCTGTCAAGAAAAAGTACAATACCTTGGACACATCATTCTTATGGGTTCACGTCAAGTACTTCCAAGTAGAATTACCTCCATTCAGACTGCCCCCCGCCCTGTAACTCAGACAACTCAGGGGATTCCTCGGCCTAGCAGGTTATTGTAGACAGTGGGTGCCCAATATTTCAGAAATTTCGGCCCCTCTGTTACAGCTTTTAAAAAAGGAGGTCACAGACCCTCTGCCTTGGTCCCCTGAACATGAAAACGCCTTTCAGGCTATTAAAACGGCACTGATAAACCCACCTGCCCTGGGGCTCCCAGATTATTCTAAGCCCTTTGTTTTCTTTTGTTGTAAAAGAAATAAAACTGCTGTGGGCCTGCTGGTGCAAGCACGCACGGGAGGCTATCAGCCTATAGCATATTACAGCACTCAGTTAGACCCTGTTGCTTTTGGCTGTCCACCCTGTTTACGAGCGGTGGCAGCCGCTGCTGTTTTGATCGATATGGCAGCACCATTTACATTAGGACATGACACTATACTAGCAGTATCTCATGCGGTGCAAGCGTTACTTTTAAAAACAAAAGCAGAGTATCTTTCTAATGCTCGCCTCAGTAAATATGAGTTACATTTATTCACTAATCCCACTGTTCAAATTACATGTTGCCCACCACTAAACCCTGCTTCATTGATTCTAACTAGTGACGAGGGCGAACCACATGACTGTGTGCTTGTAGTTAACACTGTTCTTTTTCCTAGGTTAGATTTGCAAAATGTTCCTTTGCTTAATCCTGATTTAGTTCTTTTTGTAGATGGGTCCTGTTTACAAAATAATCTTGGCGAACTGCAGGCTGCATGGTCAGTCTGCTCGCCATGTGCAGTTTTACAAACTGGACAGTTACCACCTGGCACTTCCATACAAGCCGCGGAATTAGTGGCACATTTGCATGCATGTAAAACAGCCAAAGACAGATCTGTTACTATTTATACTGATTCACGTTATGCCCATGGTGTTGCTCATGATTTTAGTACCTTATGGAAGGAAAGGGGGTTTTTGACCTCCTCTTGGGCACCAATTAAAAATTACCTGTATATTGATCACCTCTTACAGGATTTATTATTACCTTCCAAAATTGCTGTTGTCAAGTGTGCAGCTCACCAGTCTGACTCCCTAGTTGCTAAGGGAAATCATTTAGCTGACTGGGCTGCTAAGCAGGCTGCTCTTTCACATACTGTTAGGGACAATTTCTGTAGCCTATCTTACAAATGGTTTCTTTTGACACTACTGTTTTGAAAGCTTTACAAAGTGAAGCATCGGAATCAGAAAGAAAAACATGGTTGGCCCACAGTTGTTTCCAACGTTCTGATTCAGTTTGACAGCATCCTGATGGCAGATTAATTTGCCCTATTTTTATGTTAAATTCTCTTATAAAAGCATATCATTTGTCAGCTCATGTAGGGGTACAAGCATTAATCAAACAAATCCAGAAGGATTGGTTCACCCTAGGACTTTCTGCTTCTGTGCAACATTTTTTGAGCACGTGCTCCATTTGTTTACAGCATAACATTTCAAAAGGCACTCTGGCTCCCGCTCAACTGGTGCCAAAACTAATGGGACCATTTTGTGCTTTACAGTGGGACTTTATTGAACTCCCACCTTGAACTCATTTTAAATATGTTTTGACTATTGTTAATATTTTTTCGGGGTGGTTAGAAGCCTACCCGTGTGCTAAAAACGATGCTGTTTCAGTTGCAAAAAAATTGTGTTATGAATTGATACCTCGTTTTGGTGTTCCTTGTCAAATATATTCTGACCTTGGAATGCATTTTACTGATAAGTTAGTTGAATCGTTGTGTACAATGCTAGGTTTTACTTTGAAATTTCATTGTCCGTATAGACCACAGGTATCAGGTATTATTGAACACATGAATCAGACCTTAAAAACTAGACTTGCTAAAGTCACTTCAGAAACAGGCTTAACTTGGGTGCAAGCCTTACCTTCTATGCGAGCACAACCGCATCCTACTAAGGGTCTTTCTCCACATGAAATTCTCATGGGTCGCCCTCTGCGTATGCCCATGATACCACCACCACCCTTTTCTGAATATGATGCATTTGATAATGATATCTTTTTGTACTGCAAATCTCTTGTTTCTTTCCTACAGTTTCACCACCGACAAGTAGCAGCCGCTCAACATCTTCCAGATCCTTTCCTGTCATCCACCCTACAACCAGGGGATTGGGTTTATGTTAAGTCCTTCTGTAGAAAAACAGTGCTCCAGCGTGCTGGAAGGGGCCTTTCCTGGATCTTATGACAACATCATCTGCTGTGCGATTGCAAGGATCTCCAACCTGGATCCACATTTCACACGTCAAAAAAAGTTGTGCCGTCTGAAGACCAACAGCCTTTACCTTTTTCAACTCCAGATTCTCCTCCTATTGCTACTTGTACTCGAAGTAGAACTGTTCCAGTACCTGACGATGCCTAACATTTACCCTTTTGGAAAACTCCAAACTCCTGACACTATGCAGACTCAACAACCATTTCCGCAAAAATATTAGACAGCCATTTTGGTGGTCATTCTTGTTGTACTGTTATTTTTAATGTGGCCATTTTTATTTCCTGCTCCATCGGCGCATCACACCAAACGAGCTATTTGGCATCCACCTTTCAACACCTACCAAGCTATTAAATTTGCCTATGCATCATCCTTCAATGTCAACTGTTGGATCCATACTGCTTTACCAAATGTTCATGGGGGATTGATGGTAAGTACAGTCCCTTTAGCGGCTAATGAAACTTGGACGAATCTGATCTATGACACTTCAGATGTCACTTCAAAAGACAGGATAGCATTACATCTATTTAACCATTGAAATGGAACTGTGTGTTTTCAGAAATTTGGTAAAGTCAAGGTAGGATGGAGTTTTTGTAATGTGACAGTTCCCTACAGGTGTAATAATAACTCCTCCTACTGTAACCCAACCTACAATTCAATTTGTGAACTGCTGCATAAAACATACGAAGAGGTAAGAGATAATTCCATTCTATACCAACAGCTGGGATTGATCGATAAGGTGGTGTTTCATTCTGAACAATGTTATAAAAATAGTAATATCACCACTAAGGTGGAAAATTGCTACTTTGTGTGTGGTAGAAGAGCCTATAAATGGCTACCAGGAAACTGGTCTGGTAGCTGCTTCTTAGGTTATTTAGTCCCAGCCATCCGACATACATCTGGATTACCTCAAGGAAAAATTTGGAATGTTCGAGAGGTCAAAAAGCCTGCCAGTCCGGTAGGCCAAATTGACGCTTCATGGATTTATTATCATGACTTAGCTCATGCTAGCACCAAAGGACTATCTCATATGCACTTGGGTGATGACGTCATATCTTGGGAAGGTATAATTCCAGCATACGGAGCAGTAAAATCAATTTGGGAACTGAGAAAACTGTCTAAATTGCTTGAAGTATTAAGCAATGCCATATTTTCTGCATTAGAACTAGTGACTGATGAACTGACTGCCATGAGAGCTGTAGTCCTTCAAAACTGTATGGCTCTCGATTTCACCCTAGCGGCAAAAGGCGGAACTTGCGCTTTAATCTAGGAGGAGTGCTGTACGTTTATTCCTGACAATCAGCACGAAATTGAAAGTCATCTTGAACTCATTCAGAGAGTCTCTGAACTCTCTAAGGCCAAGGAGGCCGATAGCTCAACATGGACATGGTTAACCAACCTGTTCTCAGGTTGGGGAAGTGGACTATTGAAGTTAATTTTATTAATCGCAGTATTAGCTTTTATTGCTTTTCTTGTGTTTTTAATCAAAGCATTAATTTTGAAATGAATGTCTTTTAAAACTACTAAAAAGGTGCCAAAGTTTTATATGCCTGCAGTTATGAATATGGATGATGAAATAAAAATGTGTGACAATGTTGAAGGAGCCAGCCACATGGTTATGTTAGACTTGGGGCAAATGTATGATCGACTAAATGGTGATGCTTCAAATGGGAGGTTGTAGAATATGAATGGCCAAAGTATGTGCTTAAGGAAATTGAGTATGTGACAATCTGTATGCATTGAGATGAACTTTGTATTGCGAACTCTGAGTAAACTGTGAATAGTGGAAAAGCACTGAAAAACAGGAGCCTGCTTGAAAGCAGAAAATGTGCCTTATATGGAAGTGTATCCGATTTTCTTTCTCTGCCTAGAGATGTAGTTATGTGAACTGCTTTAAGCCTACGGGTAAACTACTGATTGGTTTATTGTCTTTTGTACTAATTTAATTGGTCTAGTTTATATTTTTGTACTGTCAGCAGTATCACCAGCATATAAGCTTATGCATTCCTTTGTTCAGGGAGTCTCCCTGGTACTTTCTATGAGGCTCCCATACGTGTGTAATAAATACCACTGAAAGAGAGGAAGAAGTGTTTTGTCTTCATTTAAGGTAAAATGTTAAATGCAACAATGCTGATGTTTAAACTCTATTTGTAAATATGTAAATATACTGTCCTTTTTTTGTTATTACATTTTATTTTACACTGATGTGTACTAGCTATGTATTTGTTCTATGCCTATTTCTCTAATGTCTTGTTCAGTTATGTTTTTCTGTGTTTCTGCAAGCTTAAATTTGCTAATTATTGTAAATTACTTTACTGTACTACTGGAGCTTTTTTCCTCGGGCCTCCTCTGAAAATGGGCCACAAGCCCAGCTGGACCAACCCAGTTAAATGTCAACAAATAAATAAAGATAACCCTGTACCCTGTTTCACAAGACAAAACACAGAATAACCATATAGACTGTCTCACTAGACAGAGCAGAGAATAACCCTGTACTCTGTCTCAGTAGACAGAACACAGAAATACCAATTACCTTCTTTCACTAGACAGGACACATAATAACATTAACCCTTCTCTCATTGTACAGGAAACATGCTAACCCTGTACCCTGCCTTACTAGACAGAACACACAATAATCCTGTACCCTGTCTCACTAGACAGAACACAGAGCAACAGTGTGCCTGTCTCACTAGAAAGAACACATACTCCGTTATGCCCTGTCTGATTAGACAGAACACATAACCCTAACCGTTTACTCATCTCAAAGTCATTAGACACAACACATATCTCTGTACCCTGTCTCACTAGGTAGAGCTCATAAATCCCTATACGCTGTATGACAGGGCAGAACACAGAATAACCCTGTACTTTGTCTCACTAGACGGAACACAGTAACACCATACCCTGTCTCACTAGACGGAACACATACTAACCCTATACTTTGTCTCACTAGACAGAACACATAACCCTATACCCTGTCTGACTAGTTAGAACAGATAGTAACCCTGTACCTTGTCTCACTAGACAGAAGACAGAATAACCCTGTACCCTGTTTCACTGGGCAGAGCACATACTAACCATGTAACCTGTCTTGCTAATCAGAACACATAATAACACTATACCTTTGTCTCCCTAGACAGAACATGTACTGCCTCACACCCTGACTCACTAGACAAACACATAATAACCCTATACCCCCTCGTAGTTGACAGAACACATAATATGTGTCTATCCTGTCTCACTCTTTTAGCCTGTCTCAGTAGACAGAACATAAAGTAATACTGTACCCTGTCTCACCAGATGTAAGATATAATAACCCTGTACTCAGTCTCACTAGGCAGAAGACATAGTAACACTGTAATCTGTCTCCGTAGACAAAACAAATAATACCCCTATACCTTGCCTCTCTCTAGACAGAACACACATAATAACCCTTTACCTTATCTCCCTAGACATAATGCATACTGCCTTATACCCTGTCTCAATAGACAGAACACATAATAACCCTGAACCCTCTGACACTGGATAGAATACATAAGATCTCTGTACCCTGTCAAACTAGACAGAACACATAATAACCTTGTACCCTCTCACAAAAGAAAGAACGCATAATATCTCTCTACCTGTCTCAGGCAGACCACCTAAATCTCTATACCCCGTTTCACTAGACAGAACACAGAGTAATGCTGTACCCTCTCTCACTAGACAGAACACATAATGACCCTATACCCTGTCTCACTAGACAAAACAGTAACCCTGTACCCTATCTCACTACACAGGACATAAAATAACCTTGTACCTTGTCTTACTAGACATAACAGATACTAACCCTGTATCCTGTCTCACTCGTCAGGACACAGAGTAACTCTGTACCCTGTCTCACTAGACAGAAGACATAGTAACACTGTACCCTCTCTCACTAGACAGAACACATAGTAACCCTATACCATCTCTCACTAGACAGAACACATAATGACCCTGTACCTTGTGACACTTGACAGAACACATAATATCTCTGTACCCTGTCTCACAAGGCAGAACATAAAAATCCCTAAACTCTGTCTCACAAGATAGAGCACAGAGTAACCATGTACCTTGTCTCACTGGACAGGATATAGAATAAACCCATACCCTGTGTCCCTACTCAGAACATACAGTAACCCTGTAACCAGTCTCACTAGACAGAATACATAGCAAACCTGAACCCTGTCTCACCAGAGAGAACAAATAATAACCCTATATCCTGTCTCGCTAGACAGAACACTTAATAACCTTGTACCCTCTCACACTAGACAGAACACTTAATAACCCTGTACCCTCTTACACTAGACAGAACACCCATATCACTCTATCCTTTTCACTAGACAGAACACTTAATAACCTTGTACCCTCTCACACTAGACAGAACACCATATCACTCTACCCTGTTCACTAGACAGAACACTTAATAACCTTGTACCCTCTCACACTAGACAGAACACTTAATAACCTTGTACCCTCTCACACTAGACAGAACACCATATCGCTCTACCCTGTTCACTAGGCAGAACACAAAAATCTCTGTAACTCGTCTCACTAGACAGAACACATAGTAATCCTGTACCATGTCTCGCTAGACAGAACACATAGTAATCCTATACCATGTCTCGCTAGACAGAACACATATTAACCCTATACATTGTCTCACTAGACAGAACAGATAACCCTATACCATGTCTGACTAGTCAGAACACATAAGTAACCCTGTACCCTGTCTCATTAGACAGAAGAAATAGTAACCCTATACCCTGTTTACTAGGCAGAACACATAACCATGTAACCTGTCTTGCTAATCGGAACACGTAATAACCGTATACTTTATCTGAAGGTAATGCTACTCAATACTAGAAGTCTAAACCTCAAAATGCACTCTCTCGAGGCACTCCTAAAAAATGGAGAACATCGATATCTGTGCAGTAACTGAGACCTGGTTCAAGGCTCCAGAGAGCTCCCCTGCAATACCAGGCTACAGCTCTTACCACACTTTTCGGCCACCAAACCAGGACCGAAACACTAAAGGTGGAGGAGTGTCCATATTCACCAAGGATATTTACACCACCAGGCTAGTTGCCCAACACAATGTGTCTGAAATTCTCCAGGTGCAACTAACACTAGGTAAGACTGCAATCCAAATTGTAGCTTGCTACAGATCCCCCACCATACCCCAAACTTCTCACTACACCTTTCTAAACATACTGGAAAATATTAAGATAGAACCAAACACCCTAATACTGGGTGATTTTAACTACCATGCCATTAACTGGGAAAACTACTCATGTACCACCTTTGCCCAATGGTTCTTGGAATTTATAAATTCCAACGCCCTGGATCAGCTAATCCATAGTCCCACCAGGGGCTCCAATATCCTAGACCTGGTCATTACCAACATGGGAAATCGATGCTCCACACCTATGGTCACCCCCTCGTTAGTCAGGTCTGACCATAAGCTAATCACCCTTAACATCCACATCCCACCCCCACCCCCAGTAAGGAAACCTCCATAAAAAACTTCTCCAATGCCAACTTCATGCTACTCAAGTCAGAAGTGACAAACTTCATGACACCCATGCAGACGGGAACTGAAAATTCAACTGCTGAATCCTACACTAAGGCACTGTACAAGCACATCCACTCATGCATGAATCGTGCCATCCCAAATAGAACCAAGATGCTCTCATCCTAAAAAAGGAAGCCAATCTGGTGGTCCCCTGCCATAAACAAACTTTACAACAAAAGGAAGAAGCTGTTGCAGAAAAGAGGGAAATCCCAGGATGCGAAAAACTCTTACCAGCCTCAGTAAGAAACTGAGATCCCTCATAAAATCCTCCAAAGCTAGTTACGAAAATAAAATTGCCAAAGATTCCAAAGACAACCACAAGGCATTCTATAACTATGTCAAGAATCTAAATGGCAATGCTCAGATCTAAAACAGAATGGCATTAAATATACTGATCCCAAGGATATTGCCAATATACTGGCGGATCGATTCAGTGCCAACTTCACCCCCCTCTCACCCCCTAAATGGCCCATCTCAATACCGGAAGATTGCCAAATTCCGGTAATAATGGCCACACAGGTAAAAAAACGCACTCTCCAAAGCTAAGAATCCAGCATCCATGGGACCAGATGACATCCCGGGCTGTGTACTACATGAGCTACAATATGAACTGGCACCTCACCCAAGTGCCATGTTTAATCATAGCCTCACCTCAGGTTTCCTGCCCACTGAGTGGCACAGAACTACAGTTATCCCACTCTACAAGGGGGGATCCACCTTGGATCCTGGAAACTATCGTCCCATCAGTCTGACGAGCCTTATCTGCAAGGCCAAGCGTATTATCATGGAACTTATAAACAAAGACATTGGCAACCTTCAAACACTGGACCCCACCCAGTTTGGGTTCGTGAAGGGCCGATCTTGTCTCCTGAACCTGATTGACTTCTTTGAATCAGTCTCCAGAGCCATGGACAAGGGTAAGGTGGTCTACACAGCCTATCTAGACCTTGCTAAGGCCTTTGACAGCATCCCCCACTCTGGAATAATAGATAAACTTACTAAGCCGGGCATTAATCCCTACGTCACCCAGTGGGTTGCTAACTGGCTTACTGATAGAACCCACACTGTAAAAGTAGCTGACTCCAAATCCAGCTCCAGACAAGTGGAGTACCTCAGGGTTCAGTCCTGAGATCGCTCTTGTTTGGCATCTACTTCTCTGAAGTACAGGCCATCACTAAGGGACTCTGGCTAACAATGTTCACAGATGACTGCAAACTGGGAGCCATTATTGAATCCCCAAATGATGTGGATACTCTACAAAAGGGCCTTACAGAAACAGATGCTTGGTGCCAGAGCCATGGGCTCAAGCTCAATGCCACGAAATGTATAGTTATCCCCTTTGGGAAAAAACATGTACCTGTGAATTACCATATAGGTGGCAGTACACTGAACACCGAAAGTGTGATAAGAGACTTAGGGACACAGGTGGACAGTGGTCTCACCTTCGATAACCACATCACCACAACAGTCAGGCGTTCCTTCTATGTGGCACACCTCATCACTAAGGGCTTTTTAGCCAGCAAAAAGGAGGTCATTGTCCCACTGTACTCATCCCTCATTTTATAGAATACAGTGCCCCGTTTGGTATGTACCTCTCAAGACATCTCCAACAACTGGAAAGGCTGCAGAAATACCTCACTAAAAGAATCACAGGCCTAAAGCAGGTGCCCTATGCTGACCACCTTAAAAAAACTTCAGCTATACTCTGTTGCATATCATCTACTCAGAGGCGATCTCTGTTTAACATACAAGGCCATGTCAAACCCAGAGCTGTTGGACATGCTACACTTAAGGAAATCCCAATCCCTCAGAGCCACACGCTCCAGGGATCTAAACCTTGTCATCACAATAAACAAAACATGCTGGAGGGATAGTTTCCTGACCCAGAGACTCCCCAGACTCTGGAATAGATTGCCCATACATGTCAAGCAGAGTGCCTCTTTGGCCCTCTTCAAAAGGAACCTTGACATTTGGATGGGAGAAAGGAAATTCACCCCAGGGATCACGTCAGTTGCCTTGCTAGACAGGGGTCCAGGGAAGTAAATAGTGTGGGAAGAAGTAGCCAGGGAATTGTTATGGCTAGGCTTGTATAGGCCCTAGGGCTGATAACCTAGTACCAACCTATGAACCTCCCTAGACAGAACACATACTGCCTCATACCCTGTCTCACTAGACAAAAAGCACATAACCCTGTACCTTCTCGCTGTAGACAGAGCACATAATATCTGTGTACCCTGTCTCACTCTTGTAGCCTGTCTCAGTAGACAGAACAGAAAGTAATACTGTACCTTGTCTCTAGACGTAAGACATAATAATTCTGTACCCAGTCTCACTAGGCAGAAGACATAGTAACACTGTAACCTGTCTCCCTAGACAAAACAAATAATACCCCTATACCTTGACTGTCTCTCTAGACAGGACACATAATAACCCCATACCTCATCTCCCTAGACAGAACACATACGGCCTTATACCCTGTCTCACTAGACAGAACACACAATAAGCCTGTGCCCTCTCGCACTATACAGAACATATAATATCTCTGCACCCTGTTTCGCTAGGCCGAACACATAATAATCCTGTACCCTGTCTTGCTAGAAAGAGCACATAATATCTCTGTACCCTGGCTCACTAGACAGAACACATAATAACCTTGTACCCTCTCACACTAGAAAGAACACATATGTCTGTACCCTGTCTCACCAGGCAGAGCACGTAAATCCCTATACCTTGTTTCACTAGACAGAATAACACTGTACCCTTTCTCACTAGACAGAACGCATAGTAACCCTGTACCCTGTCTCACAAGAAAGAACACAGAGTAACCCTGTATTCTGTCTCCGTAGACAGAACACAGAAATACCTATTACTCTGTCTGACCAGACAGGACACATTAACCCTTCTCTCATTGCACAAGACACATGCTTACCCTGTACCCTGCCTTACTAGACAGAACACATAATAATCCTGTACCCTGTCTCACTAGACAGAACACATAGTAACAATGTGCCCTGTCTCACTAGACAAAACACATAGTAACAATGTGCCCTGTCTCACTAGATCACTGTATCACATGGTGGAATAATGAATAACCCTGTACTTTGTCTTACTTGGCAGAACAGGGAGTAACCCTATACACTGTCTCATTAGACAGAACACAAAATAACTCTATACACTGTCTCACTAGACAGAACACAGAATAACCCTGTACTATGTCTCAGTAGACAGAACATAGAAATATCACTTACCTTCTCTCACTAGACAGAACACATAGTAACAATGTCCCCTCTCACTAGACAGAACACACACTCTGTTATACCCTGTCTGACTAGACAGAACACATAATAACCCTTTATCCATCTCACTAGACACAACATATATCTCTGTACCCTGTCTCACTAAGCAGAGCACATAAATCCCCATACCCTGTATCACAGGGTGGAACAGAGAATAGCCCTGTACTTTGTGTCACTAGGCAGAACACAGAATAACCCTATACATTGTCTCATTAGACACAACACAGAGTAACTCTACACTGTCTCACTAGACGGAACAGACAATAATCCTGTATCCTGCCTCTCTAGACAGAACACATAACAACAAAACATAAAGCGACCCTGTACCCTGTCTCACTACATGGGACATAAAATAACCCTATACCTTGTCTCACTAGACAGAACAGATACTAACCCTGTACCTTGTCTCAGTAGAGAAAACACATGTTAACCCTGTACCCTGCCTGACTAGACAAAACACATAATACGCCTATACCCTGTCTCTCTAGACAGAACACATAATAACCTTGTACCCTGTCTCACTAGACAGAAGACATAGGATCATAGGAGGTTCTAGGCTAAAGCCCTGGGCCCTTATGAGCCTAGCCAAGAGTTTATCCCCAAAATGAAACCTCAGTCAGCACCTGTCATCCCTGTCAATGAGGGACACAGGTGGAATTCCTGGGACAATTTTTTGGTTTCCCATCCACTCATCAAGGTTGCACTTGAAGAGGGTCAGTGACGTGCTCTGTTTGACATGTATGGGAAGTCTATTCCATAGACTGGGCAGCCTCTGGGAGTGAAACCTGTCTCTCCAGTAGGTTTTGCTGATGTTGCATGTTAGATTCAGGCCTTTCGAGTGGGTAATGAGTGAGGAGTTAGACTTATGGATATGGAGCATCTGTATTAGGGCAGGGTCCAAGATTGATTTGTATGTGCGATACAGATCACCCCTGAGCTCTCTGTACGATACTGAAGAGAGTGATATTCATTTGAGCCTGTCTGCACAGGACACACGTTGGAGGCCATGGATTCTCTTTGTCAGGTATTTCAGTGGCCTTTCCAGTTGGTGTAGATGTTTCGAGAGGTACATACCAAACAGGGTGTTATACTCAATAATTGGTCTAATGAGGGAGGAGTATAGAGAGGTAATAACCTCCTTTTTTCTGGATGCAGTCCCTTTACTTATGATATGAGCCAAGTAAAAGGCTTTCCTGACCACTGCTGCTATATAATGGTCGAATGTGAGGTTATCATCCTGAGTGCCTAGGTCTCTCACCACAGATTGTGTGCTTAGGGGGTTGCTGTTGATGTGGTAATCAGTAGGGGCTGTGTTTTTAATGAATGGTATGATGATACTTTTTTTTTTTTTTGCATTTAACTTGAGGCCATGACTTTGGCACCAGTCATTAGTTACTGTGAGACCCTCCGTTAACATAATCTGGAGAGTCAATGACAGCACCCAACTTAGTCATCTACAAACATGGTCAGCCACAGGCCTTTTGTCTTTGCCTGGACCTCTGGGAAGTAGATGCCAAACAATATGGGTCTCAGAACAGATCCCTGGGGAACTCCACTAGTGACAGATCTGCTATCTGAGGCGGTGGTGCCTATTTTGACTTTGAGGGTCCTGTTAGTGAGCCAGTTGACCACCCACCTGATGAGATAGGGATTTACTCCAAGTTGTGTTATCTTTTCGATGATGCCTAAGTTGGGGATTGTGTCAAAGGTCTTGGCCAGATCAAGGTAAGCTGCATGCACTGACTTTCTCTCATCCGGGGCCTTGGTGACAGTCTGAAAGAAGTCAACCAGGTACATCAGGCAAGATCTGCCCTTGACGAATCTGAACTGAGTGGGGTCAAGTGCTTGGAGATTGCCTGTGTCCTTGTTTATGAGAGTCATAATAATATGCTCCATGGCTTTACAGATCAGACTTGTCAAGTATGGGGTGGTAGTTTCCAGGGTTAGTAGTGGCACCACCTCTGTGCAAGGGGATGACAATGGGAGATGTCCTTCTATTCACATGTTGCAGTATTCTGTACTCTTGTCTCCTCCTCTTGCTACCTGAATGAACAATTTCCAAAAGTTTGTAGTCACTGTAAGGTGCATGAAACATCTGATGTGACGAGCATGCACCATAAAAGTGACGTCTGCACGCACCTGAACTCAGATCTTCTCTGCCGTCAGTCAAACGTCAGCTGTTCCTGTCATACTGGCCATCGGATCAAATTCCTTCAGATAAGTACCCCGTTGGGGACCCTGTACTTTTGCGTCATTACATGCTAGTGTTTTGTTAATGTCATCCAGAAAGGGGAAGTGCAAGTGCGGCCATCATATTCCCCATAAAGACACCCACGAGCTTTGCCTCTTTTGCTTAGGACCATCCTATGACCACAAGGTCTGCTCCATTTGCCAGGCTTAGCATTTGATACTATTCCACATTCATGGATAAAATAGTGCTTAAAAATATATAAGATACACCCTACACTGACTACATTACAGTAACCATGAAAGAGTGGCAGACCACTTTGCAATTAAGCCATGATAAAGGACAGATTATTATCCCAGGGATAAAAATTCAATGGGGGATATTCCAGGGTGACTCTCTGTCACCATTGCTATTCTGCCTTGCCATTAATCCATTAAGCTATTTACTTAACAACTTAGGCCATGGCTACAATTTGGCTTCTAGAAAACAAAGTCTAATGACTTCTCATCTTCTGTTTGTCGAGGATTTAAAATTGTATAGCTCATCAGATGAGGAACTGAAAGCACAGCTGCAGGTTGTCAAAACTTTTTCAGATGATATTTGAATGTCATTTGGTCTTGATAAATGTGCAAAAGCAACCTTTAAAAAAGGAAAACTGCAGCACCAGGAAAACATTAATTTGGGACAAGAATGTGATATAAAAGAACTTGAGCAAGAGGGAGTGTATATATACTTGGAAATTATAAGGATCAACAATAAAACATGAACAAATGGGAATAACACTTGGTAAGAAATACTTTAGAAGACTTAAATTGATCCTGAAAACAGCATTGACATGTAGGAACAAGATCCAAGCCATAAATCAATCTGCTCTTCCTGTCCTAGTTTATAGTTTTGGAGTGATTGACTGGCCCCAAAAAGTGTTGGATAGAGTGGGTATTAAAACAAGAAGGATGCTTCATGCTCACCAAATGATTTATAAAAATCGCTGTATACCAAGATTATATATTCCCCGTTCCAAAGGAGGTATGGGCCTCCTTGAAATTGATTACATGTATCGATCTGCAATTGTGGGACTCCACTCATATCTACTGACCTCACAAGATCCAAATGTAGTGAAAGTTTTGAAACATGAGGAGAATAAATCTAAGATTACAGCTCTGCTTAATTTAGCAGAAACATATTGACGTCAAGCAGGAGTGGAAATCAAACCAGAAGTGGATAAAAACCAGGCAGCAACTGAATGTGCTAAAAATCAAAATAAAGAATATACGGTGAAGGACCAAATGAGAAGGCAAGATATGTGGAAAAAACATAAATATATTTGCAAGTATAGAATACTTCTGGAAGAGCCTCATGTTGATCAAGAAGGAATGTAGTAATGGTTAAGGAGAGGTGAATTCACATCAAGAAATGAAAGGTTAATATTGGCAGCCCAAGACAGTGGGCTACATGCACGCTAGTTTACAAAGTCCATTGAACATGTGGGAGAAACAGACATATGTACGTTTTGCAAAACTGAATTGGAAACAGTCGCACACCTTGTTGCTGGTTGTGATGCACTAATGCAGAGGGACTGTATACTGAAATGCATAATAATGTGGCTAGACTGTTACACTGGAGATTGTGCAAACATTATGGTATTGAAGTGGCTGAAAAACACTGGAAACATGAGCCCCAAAGAATTATAGAAAATGATAGTTTATATCACATGGGATCACCCAATTCCAACAGTTCAAAGATAGATGCTAGAAAACCAGATATAGTGGTCCAAGAAAAGAAGACAAAAGTAGCATTGATCTTTGAAATCACCACACCCAATGACTACAGTGTCTTGCGTACAGAGAGACACAAAGTCATAAAATACCTTGATCTGCAGGCAGAAACAAGAGCCATGTTGAAGAAAGATACCCAGACAGTTCCAGTAGTAGTCGGAGCAACTGGTCTAATAAAAAAGAATTTACATTCGTATTTAGATATCTTACCAATTCATGTAGCACCATATAAATTGCAGGAGGAGTCATTACTGGGCACATTGCGGGTGCTGCGAAGCACACTTTTGGCTAACATTAAAGAGTGAAACAATACTAATTTCATGAACTTTAATCATACTTTGACTTAGGAATGGTGTTCATTCCCGTCATGGTGTTAGAAACCCAAAAGACTTGGAGAAATTAAAAACGCCCACGACAATCCCATGACCACAGGGCCTGCCCCATTTGCCAGGCCTTTGTCCTGAAAACTTTACAAAGCAGACTCCACACCCTAAGTATATACTTACAGAATCAGTGGCTTAAACGGTCAGTGTTTGGTATGGAGGGGCCGTCCGATCTGCCCAACGAGCCAATCAAGAAAAAGGCCAAGAGCCTAAGGCCTGGAACCATAGCTGCGCCTCTGCCTCCTGATGTCCATCCTGTTGCTGATGTTGGTATGGAGAAATGATTAGTTCCCACCAATTTGGGTATAGCGGGTACCAGCATGGAAGCCGCAGAACCCCATGCAGAAGGCATGTCCTTGGAGGCCCTGCAGACATCTGCTTTCAACTTGAGGGGAAACCCAGGCTTGCACCGGCCGACTGGGTGGATCACTCCTATACCATGCTGCTATCCGACCATTGACCTTCTCTAGCCCAGATACCGACTAGGCCTTCATTAAAGAAAAAAGAAAAGAGGAAGCATACCTCTCCTACTGTTGAAAGCCAACCACATTGGCAGGCTTTCTCACAAAGCCTGTGCAATGCATTCACGGCCCTTAAGTCTACTACTTCTGTAGCCTCTCCAGTCCCTCCCCCTGTGTTGAGTCCTCGGCCACAAGCATTTAGACTCTTCTCAGGTGGAGGAGGAGGATGACTCCTGCCCTGTCCAGAAATAGGGTCTGCGAAAGCAGATTCTCCAGCAGAAGATCTCACCTTTGAGACCATTGCTAAGATAAGGGGGCACTTTAAATGGGATTCATCTGAGATGACAGAGGTACAGAAAAGGTACTATGAACTCTCCAGATGGATTTTCCTGCTCCCTCAGCTCTTCCCCAGTACTGCCAGCATTCCCGGATGCTTTCAATACAGCTTCCTTGAACCCAGACTCTCAGCCCCCTGCTCCCCATGGCCTGATATGTTCTATGAAGTCCCAGGGACTGCTAATTTTCTAGTGAAATGTCCTGCAGTGGACCCAGGCACTATCTCAGTCTCTGCTGATAAAGCTTCCAAAGTCCTTCCTTTTTCTTCCCTCCTTCCTACAGACAAAGATAGCAAGGCTATGGAATGTCTGGGCAAAAAGGTCTACACATCCTCCACACTCCCCTTCAGGGTGGTCAATTATCAGACCCATATGTCCAAATATACCTTGGCTCTTATAGAAAAATTAACCAAACACTTGTCTGATATTCCTGATTCCCCGGCCAAAGCCCAACTGTCCAGCCTCATATCACTGACCTCCCAGGTCACCAGACACTCTATTAGGTGCAGCTATGATGCTGCTGAGGCCTCAGCAGGGTGTGCTGCTTCAGCTTCTGTTCTCAGGAGGTATTCAAGGCGAAGACTCTAGCCACTACCTGATGACATTAGGGCAAAGCTTCTTGAGGAACCTTTAGATAACTCTGCTCTGTTTGGCTCCAAGGCTGCAGAGCTATTCAAGACTTTACAGCAAAAGGAGAAGGAACTTCAAGCCCTCAAACATCCGTTTGCCTCTCCTATCCCCAAGTTTCATAGGAACTGCCCATCTAAGAAAAAAAAATTATTAGGAAGCACTCTGCTCCCACTACCACTCCCAGATCTAGGAAAGCTGCCAGGAAGCCATCCACCCCTGCCAGACCTACACAATCTGCAGTTTAGAAGCCTCAGTTTCAAGACAGGGCAGGTAGTCTGTGACTACCTGCCATTCTTGAAGCCTCTCCCCCTCCCTCCATCCCACTGTCAAGCTCTCAATGTCTCCTGGTGTGGAGACACATCACTACAGACAGGTGGGTTCTGTCCATAATAGAAGATGGGCATTTTATCACTTGGATCACTATTCCTTTCAGAAGGGGTATTCCTCTGCTCCCCCAAAGAGCAGCAGTCCCTTTTTCCATCAGTTTTGGACAACCTGAAGGCCCAAGGCACCATGCAGCCTGTCCCACTGACAGAAATAGGAAAAGGCTTTTATTGCAGGCTCTTTCTAGTCCAAAGAAAAGTTGGGCCCTGGAGACCAGTCCTGGCCCTCTTCCACCTAACCTTTTCCTGCAGTTGCCCGTCTTCAGGAAGCTCACCTTGCAAACTCTCTTCTGTCTGATATTGCCGAAGGTGTTCATGGCCACCTTGGACATCAAGGACACCTGCCTTCACATACCCATAAAGCCCAGTTTCAGGAGATACCTTCATTTCTCTGTGGCCTGTTCTCATTATCAATTCTCAGCCTTGCCTTTCAGTCTCTCTACAGCCCCAAGGGTCTTTACCAAATGCCTGACACCAGTAATTGCCTTCTGCAGGACCCAAGGGATCCAGATTTTCTCCTCTCTAGACCATCTGCTTATCCAGGCAGATTGCAGAGAAACCCTCTGACTCCACCTGCAGACAACCCTGTCCCTTCTGGAGGCTCTGGGTTTCCAGATAAACTACCCCAAGTCCATCCAGGCCCCACCCAGGACCTAGTGTTCCTAGAGTGCAAGATTAAGACGGATGTCTTGAAGGCATCCCTACACACCCACAAGGTCAGTGATTTAACACAGTACCTACATCTGGTTCTTCAGACCAAAGAAATGACTGCCAGGCAGTACCTCAGACTCCTGGACCACATGGCTTCCACTGTCCCAATGCTACCATTGGCAAGGCTTCACAAGAGGAAACTTCTGGTATACAAGATCCATTTGGACTCAACACTCTCATCCTCTGGAATACAAAATTACTTTTTTGCCCTGTCTCAAGAAAGATTATTTGGTGACTGAATCAGGCGAACCTCAACCTGAGCCTTCAACCCCCCCCCCCCCCCCACCAAGGCAGGAAATGTACACAGATGCCTCAGACCAGGGGTCCGGAGCAACCTTGAGCCTCCTAAAAGTCCAGGGTCCCTGGACAGACTCCAAGAAAAAGGAGCACGTCAATGTGAGAGAGATGAGAGCAATTCTTCTTCCAGCCCAGACTCACAGGGCCACTGAAACTATTCACAGACAATACTACAGTTATGTGGTATGTCAACAAATGGGGGGAACAAAATCTTACTTGCTATGCGGACTAGCTGTCCTAGTGTGGTTGCTAGCCATGAATCGGGGAGTAACACCTCAGGCAGTTTACATCCCTTCAGAACAGAAACCTCAGGCAGACACCTTAAGCAGGTCCATGTCACAGTCCCATGAATGGATGCTGCACAGGGATGTTTTCCTGTATCTAGTCCACAAATGGGTACACCTCAAATAGACCTGTTTACCTCCCCCATGAACAGACAACTTTCTTTGTCCTGTGCCAGGCTGCTCAACACCCTGGCGAGGGCAACAGTGGCATTTTGAATTTCTTGGAAGGGGATGTTTCTCTATGCATTCCCCCCTATCCCCTCATTCAGAAATTCCTACTGAAGATTCAGCAGGACAGACCAGAACTCTTGTTGGTGACTCCCTTTTGGCCAAGACAGCACTGGTTACCCCTCCTTCTACATTTAGCCAAGGGCAATCACCACAAGTTACCTACAGAGTGGACCTTCTCACACAGGACAAGGGATCTCCAATTCACCCACATTGGTAATCCCTACAACTCACCCTGTGGGTGATAGAATCCTGATCCCTGGCACATCTATACAATGACAACGTGCTCTCAGTCCTGCAGGAGGCCAGTAAATTAATACAAGGAGATCTTATGTAGCCAAGTGGAAAAGATTCTCCATATGGTGTCTTCAGAGACAGTTGCGTCCTTTCCAGTGTGAGGTTCCCTTAGTACTGTCATACCTGTGTGATCTCTTATAGACAGGATTAGCATACTCCTCCATCAAGGCTCAACTGTCTGCCATCTCAGCCTGTCTGTCTTTGGAACCCTTTCTGACTTCCAGGTTACAAGCAAACTTGTTCTTAAAAGGTGTGCTACATCTTTGACCCCCAGGAAGCCCATTCCCCCAGGACCTGAATTGCCTGCTGGAGAAGCTCATAGTGCCTCCCTTTGAACCAGCATCCAAGGCCTCTCTAAAATACTGCACATGGAAAACAGTCCTCTTTGTGGCCTTAACCTTGGCTAGAAGAGTGTCTGAGTTCCAAGCGTTCATGGCCATTCCTTCTTTTCTCATTTTACACAAGGACAGGGTAATCCTTAGGACCAGTCCATCCTTCATTCCCAAGGTGGTCAATGAGCTCTCCTTAAATCCACCTCCCCACCTGCTTTGCCCACCCACAAAGTGACAGTGAGAGGGTCTTACACTCCCTTGACATGCAGAGACAGTTTAGGTTCTACTTGCACAAAACAGTCTTTGAGGAAGTCTGACCAGTTATTTGTCTCCTTCCACCCCAGGGCCCTGGGAAAACCAGTAACTAAAATTATCTCTTCCTGGATTTCCAGAGCTATTACCTTCTGCAATGCACACCATGGGAAATCTTTGGGGCACAAGGTCAAATCACACTCCACTAGGGCCATGGCCTCTTCTGGAGCCTTTTTCAAAGGTCTGGACTTCTCCACCATTGCAGGAGGCAGCCACCTGGACATCTGTCCACACATTCACCAAACACAAGTTAAACCACATTTCTAGATCCAGGGCTGAATTCACCGGGCTATCCTCCATGGATTCACTGAGAGTTCCTCCAGACCACCACCTTTTTCCTCACAGTGAACTTTGGCACTCACCCAAGAGTACAGAATACTGCAACATGTGACTAGAAGGATGTAGAATAGTTGTGTAAAATATTACCATAACCATAGATGTCCTTCTCTTCCATGTTGCAGTATTCCTTCCCACCCTTCTACCCTTCCTACTGATATAACTTTCCCCTTTTGCATGGCATAAGACTGGCACAGTTTGTCCTGGGATTGGGTTCTGACTGGAGTGCTTAGTTCTGAGGTCTGGTGCATGTAGATGTCAGTTTTATGGCCCAGACTCATCTAGCCTTGTCAGATATCCCACGCACCTTGTAGTTACTACCAACTTTTGGAAACTGTCCAGACATTCAGATAGCAAGAGGAGGAGACCCATGAATACAGAATACTGCAACATAGAAGAGAAGGACATCTGTAGTTATGGTAAGGTTTTACACAACTATTCTTTCTCCACTCTGCTGGAATGAAGCCTGTACTTAGGCTGTGGTTGAATAGGGTGCTCAATGGCAAAGCCAGTTCATGCTGAAGATGGTTTAGAATACAGCCTGGGATACTATCAGGTCTCATGGAATCTGTGTTCTTTGCCTTGGATAAGGCCTTTAGCACTTGCTCTATGGAGATAAGAGGTGCAGGACAAGTATTGGGGATGTCAAAAGGGCCTTTGGGGGGCATGGGGAAGAAGTTTGTGCTAAACCTAGCTGTTAGTATTCTGGCTAAGTCAACATGATCAGTGTAAGTAATACTGTTAAGTACTAATTCGGAACAAACCTGGGCTTTGCTATGGAAGTTCCTGACATAACTGAAGAAGGCTTTGTGGTTTCCCTTTGTCTCAGAGGCTAGTTTTAAATTCATAATTGGCTTTGGAGACTTTCGCTAGTGATCTAATCTGCTTGTTGATGCTAAGGAGGGCATTTTTCCCATTTGGAATATGTTCCTTTTTACCCTTGGGGAACAGTTTCTACTTTTATTGTAAAGCCTGTTGATAGAAGATGTCCACCAAACAGGTTTGTGTTTCCTTGAGGAGCAGGTTTTAGTTCTATTGGGTATGGCTGAGCCCATGCAGTTGTACAGGTGCTTGTATACTGCATTGGCATACTGTTCAGCATAGTTGTCTGCATCCCCTGAGGGGGGCAGTAGCGTGAAGCTACAGATACCATCCCTTAGGAGGTTGTAGTCAGCTTTTGAGAAGTTTTTTAGCTTGATTATGGTTGGTGGCATTGGCTGGGATAGAAACTTCAAATGAGACAGTCTGATGATCTGATCTCACCAGGGAAGAACATACTATGGGAGCTACCCATGAATAAATTATGAATTACCTGTTCTAAAGATTTAACCTTGCCTGTGATATAAGTAGGACCTGCTGAAGAAATAGGTATGTACCCCATCTCTGGAGCAGGCTCCCCATCCATGTGAAGCAGAGTTCCTCCCTAAGCCAATTCAATTGCAGCTTGGACAATTAGATGGGAAACCAGCAATTCATCCCTGGCTTGGCACCAGTGTCTCTAATGGACACAGATTTCCTGTAAATGGTTCATTTCTCAGGCCCATGCTGAGTTATCAAGGGTGTCAGAACTTGTCAAGGATTGGGATGCATGGCTATGCTTAAAAAGGCCCTTGTGGTCATTAGCCTAGTAAACACCTATGAACCTATGAATGGTGAAGCGGTTGCCCATGTTGGTGAGAACCAAGTCCAGAATGTTATCTCCCCTTGTGGGGGATGAAACAAGCTGGTCTAGTTAGAACTGATGAAGTCAAGGAATCATTGAGTGAGTGCATTAGTGCAGGAATAGATCGTCCAGTCTATAGTGGGGTAGTTGAAATCATCAAGGATCAGGGTGTTAGGGGGTACCTTAATGGAGTCAAGTTGATCCAGGTAAGAGGAGTGGGTATCCTGAGTCATGGAGGGGGTTCTGTAGCTGGCTATAACTTGGATGGCTGGCTATAACTTGTGCCACCTGTCAGTTGCACCTGCAGTAGTTCCAGTGCATCATGCTGACAAACCATTCTGGAGGTGTGCCTGTCCTTAATGAAGATAGAGACTCCACCACCCTTAATCTTCCTGAGCTCATTTTGGAGTCAGAATTTGTAGAATGAGGAATAGCCTGATAAGGCAAGGGTGCTCTCTGCAGCCCTCATCCAAGTTTCCCGTGACCGCACAGACATCAGCATCTTCCAGTGCAAGGAAAGCTTCCAGTGAGTGCAGTTTCAGGTTATGGCCTAGTGTTAAGCAGCATGACCTTCAGTTTGCTTTTTGACCGATCTTTTATGTTGGAAGATTTGTCTCTGGGACATTGCCTAAAAAAGACAATGGGGGAGGCAAGAGCCTCGCCAAGATCCAGAAATCCAGTGGTTACAGGTGGAGGCCATCTCTGGAAAAGCATTGAGGCATGTCAAGCATGTCATCGCAGGCAGACAGATACTAGATCCCCTTGGAATGACACCAGAAACTAAGCCCATTGTTGAAGTCAATTATTTTTGTTGGTGTTGTGGTATCATTCTTGGTGAAGGTATGATGCTGCTTAGGGCTAGAATCATACCTGCCTGGAACACATTCTCTGAGAGTTTAGTCATGTCTCTCTTCATATAGTCCAGGGTGGCATGCCTCAAGTCATTCACACCAACATGTACAATGACACATCAAACTTGTACTTGTTGTGCAGAGCTTTAAGTGCTTGTATGATGTGGCAGATTCTGGCACCTGACAGACAGCTGTCCATGACCGTCTCCTTGTCAAACCTGGTGAGGGGGACATTTGTGTGTCTCACAGTTGAGCCACCAATGACAAGAAAGACAGAATATGTAATATTACTATACGCTGTCTGACTAGATGGGACACATAATAACCCTGTACCCTATCTCATTATGCAGAACACATAGTATCTCTCTCTCTATCCTGTCTCCCTGGGCAGAACACATAAATCCCTATACCCTCTCTCCCTTGGCAGAACACAGAATAACCCTGTACCTTGTTTCACTAGACACAACACAAAATAACCCTATACACTGTCTCAGTAACAGAACAAATAACCCTACACCTTGTCTCACTAGACAGAACACAGAATTCCATGCACCCTGTTTCACCAGACAAAACATGTAATAACCCTCTGCCCTATTTCACCAGACAGAACACACAATATACCTCAACCCTGTCTCCCTAGACAGAACACTTAATAACCTTGTCTCACTAGACAGAACAGAGAATGTATCTGTACCCTGTCTCACCAGGCAGAACATATAAATGCCTATACCCCGTCTCCCAAGCAGAACACAGAATAACCCTCTGCATTACCTCACTAGAGAGAACACAAAATAACCCTGTACACTGTGTCACTAGATAGAACAAAGAATAACCCTGTACCCTGTTTCACGAGACAGAACACATAATAAACCTGCACCTTGTCTAAGTGGACAGAACACATAACCGTGTACCCTGTCTCACTAGTTAGAACACATAGTAACCCTGTACCCTGTCTCACTAGACAGAACATACATTAACTGTGTAACCTGTCTCACTTGACAAAACACATAATACCTCTATTCCTTGTCTCACTAGACAGAACACATAGTGACCCTGTATTTAATCTCCTTAGACAGAACACATACTGCCTTATACCCTGTCTGACTAGACAGAATACATAATAACCCTATACCCTGTCTGACTAGACGGAACACATAACCCTATAGCTTGTCTCACTAGACAGAAAGCATAATTTCTCTATACCCTGTCTCACGGGGCAGAACACAAAAATCTCTATACCTTTTCTCACAGGGCAAAACAAATAATAACCCTATACCCTGTCTCACTAGACAGAACACATAATAACCCCCCTACCCTGTCTCACTAGATAGGACATGTAATAACCCTGAACCTTGTCTGTCTAGACAGGACACATACTAACCCTGTACTCTGTCCCACTAGACAAAACATGGTAATCCTGTACCCTTTCTCACTAGCCAGAAAACATAGTAATCCTGCATCCTGTCTCACTAGACAGAACACATACTGCCTGATACTCTGTCTCACTAAACAGAACACATAGTAACCCAGTATCCTGTCTCACTAGACAGGACACATAATAACCCTGAAACTTGTCTCACTAGACATAACACAGAATAACCCTGTGCACTGTCTCACTAGATTGAACACATAATAACTCTGTACTTGTCTCACTAGACAGAACATATAATAACACTATACCCTCTCTGACTAGACAGAACACATAGTAACCCCACACCCTGTCTCACTAGACATAAGATTTAGTAACCCTGTACACTATCTCCCTAGACAGAACACTTAATAACCCTATTGTCTCACTAGACAGAACATATAGTAACTGTATCCTGTTTCACTAGACAGAACACATAATAAACCTGTACCCTGTCCCACTAGACAGAGCACACGATAAACCTGTACACTGTCTCACTAGACAGAGCACATAGTAACCCTGTTCCCTGACTCACTAGACAAAACACATAATAGCCTTATACCCTGTCTGTCTAGATGGAATGCATAATAATCCTGTACCTTGTCTCAGTAGACATAACACACAATAACGCTATACCTTATATCACCATACAGAAAACAACTAGGCAGAAAACACAGTACCCTGTCTCCCAAGACAGAACACATAACCCTGTACCCTGTCCCACTAGACAAAACATGGTAACCCTGTTCCCTGTCTCACTAGACAGAACATATAACCCTGTGCCCTGTCTCACTTGGCACAATACAGAATAACCATATACCCTGTCTCACTATACAGAATACATGGTAACCCTGTAATTTCACTAACTACCCTGTCTCCCAAGACAGAACATACAATAACCCTGTAAACTGTCTCATTAGACAGAACACATAGTAACCCTGTACCATGTGTCACTAGACAGAACGCACAGTAATGTCATACCCTGTTTCACTAGACAGAGCAGATAATACCCCTATACCCTGTCTCACTAATGGAACACATAATAACCATGTACCTTGTCTAACAAGACAGATCACACACTGCATTATACCCTGTGCCACTAGACAGAACACATAATAACCCTCTACCCTACCTTACTATACAAAACACATGTTAACCCTGTTCCCTATCTCACTAGACAGAACACATAATACCCCTATACCCTGTCTGACTAAACAAAACACATAATACAGTACCCTGTCTCACTAGACAGAACAGTTAGTAACCTTGTATCCACTCACACTAGACACAACACATACTGCCTTTTACCCTAGCTCACTAAACAGAACACATAATAGCCCTGTACCCTGTCTCACTAGACAGACCACATAATATCTCTGTATCCTGTCTCACTAGGCAGAACACAGAATAACCATATACCCTGTCTCACTAGGCAGAACACATAATAACCCTGTACCCTGTCTCACTAGACAGAAAACATGGTAACCCTATAATCTCTCTAACTAGGCAGAAAACACAGTACCCTGTCTCCCAAGACAGAACACATAATAACCCTGTAAACTGTCTCACTAGACAGAACACCTAATAACCCTGTACCTTGTCTTACTAGACAGAACACATACTGCCTTATACCCTGTCTCACTAGACAGAGCACATGCTAACCCTGTCTCACTAGACAGAACACATAATAAACCTTGTACCCTGTCTCATTAGAGAGAACACATAGTAAAGCATTGCGCAGTATAAGAACAGACCAGGATCTATCATGTACTATTGCAAATAACAAACCAAAAATTTCAACACAGACGTAAAGACTTAGAAGATACGAAGATATATATAAAGGAAAAGTACAAAATAAGCAATTTATTGATGATCCAAAAAAATTTTATAGAGAATTGGAACATAAGGTAAAAGGAATTGAAAGACCACCAAAAAAGGAAGAAATAGATGCATCTTGGAGAAATATCTCTGAAGATCCTGTGGAACATAAGAAAGATGCTAAATGGATAGAAGTAAAAGAAAGATTAAGAGGGTTAAAGGTACAGGATATGAAATGGGATGAAGTAACAGCCTGAGAGACTGAAACAAAGTTAAGAAAAACCTCTAACTGGAAAACCCCAGGCCCAGATGAAGTACCTAACTTTTGGCTGAACATCTTTGCACAAGGATTTAGCCATAAGTACGAACTATTTATATGTGCACCCCAAACAGATACCGCACTGGTTAACAACAGGAAAAACAATGCTCTTACTCAAGAGTGAACCTGCAAGCTACCCTAAAAATGATAGACCAATAACTTGTCTTCCAACGACGTATAAACTATGCACTGGAATTGATGCCGACAGAGTATATAGTCATTTTAAAGAAAACTCAATTATGGTAGTAGAACAAAAGGGCAATAAAAGAAAGTCATATGGAACAAAGGATCATTTGTTGTTAAATAAAGTTATAGTGGGGAACTGTAAAAAGTATGGCATGGATTGATTACAAAAACGCATTTGATAGTATCCCACATTCATAGATAAAAGAGTGCTTAAAAATGCATAAGATACACATTACAATTATTGACTATATCACAGTAGCCATGAAACAGTGGCAGACTACTTTGCAATTAAGCCATGATAAAGGACAGATTATTATCCCAGGATTAAAAATTCAAAGGGGGATATTCCAGGGTGGCTCTCACTGTTGCTATTCTGCCTTGCCATTAATCCATTAAGCTGTTTACTTAACAGTTTAGGCCATGGCTACAGTTTGGATCTTAGAAAACAACAAAGTCTAATGACTTATCTTCTCTTTGTTGATAATTTAAAACTGTACAGCTCATCAGATGAGGAACTGAAAGTACAGCTGCAGGTTGTCAAAACTAGCTGTGGTGGTGCAGCGGCAACGTTGTCGCCTCACAGCAAGAGGTTCTCCTGTTCAATTCTCAGCTGGAGCGCCTTCTGTGTGGAGTCTGCATGTCCTCCAATTGGTCGAATGGCATTTGAAAGACATGTGTGAATGAGCATGCCTTCGTTGAAGGTTGGGCATCAGGCTGGCACCTCGGCACCATAAAAATCGACTGCCAATCATTAGCGGACTGGAGTTCCGCTGTGGCGACCCCTAACTGGGAAAAGCTGAAAGAAAAACAACAACATTGGAATGTCATTTGGTCTTGATCTTCTTCTTCTTCTTTCGGCTGCTTCTGTTAGGGGTCGCCATAGCAGATCAACTGTTTCCATTTCTTCCTGTCCTCTGCATCTTGCTCTGTCACACCAACCACCTGTATGTCCTCTCTCACCACATCCATAAACCTTATCTTAGGCCCTCCTCTTTTCCTGTTACCTGGCAGCTTCATTCGTAGCATCTTTTTACCAATATACTCTGCATCCCTCCTCAGCATATGTCCAAACCAACATAATCTTGCCACTCTGGCTTTGTCTCCAAACCTTCCAACCTGGGCTGACCTTCTAATATACTTATTCCTAATCCTGTCCATCCTCGTCACACCTAGTGCAAATCTTAACATCTTCAACTCTGCCACATCAGGCTCTGACTCCTGCCTTTTTGTCAATGTCATTGTCTCTAACCCATATAACATAGCTGGTCTCACTACCCTCTTGCAGACCTTCCCTTTCACTCTTACTGGTACTCGTCTGTCACAAATCACTCCTGACACTCTTCTCCACCCACTGCATCCTGCCTGTGCTCTCTTCTTCACCTCTCTTCCACACTCACCATTACTCTGAACTGCTGATCCCAAGTACTTAAACTCATTCACCTTCACCACCTCTACTCCCTGCATCCTCACCATTCCTCTATCCTCCCTCTCATTCACACACACATATTCTGTCTTAGTCCTGCTGACCTTCATTCCTCTTCGCTCTAGAGCATATCTCCACCTCTCCAGGGTCATCTCCACCTGTTCCCTACTCTCACTACAGATCACAATGTCATCTGCAAACATAGTCCACGGGGACTCCTGTCTGATTTAGTCTGTCAACCTGTCCATCACCATTGCAAATAAGAAAGGGCTCAGAGCTGATCCTTGATGTAATCCCACCTCCACCTTAAACGCATCCGTCACTCCCACCGCAGACCTCACCACTGTCACACTACCCTCGTACATATCCTGTACCACTCTTACATACTTCTCTGACACTCCCGACTTCCTCATACAATACCACAACTCCTCTCTAGGCACCCTGTCATATGCTTTCTGTAAATCCACAAAGACACAATGCAACTCCTTCTGACCTTCCCTATATTTCTCCATCAACAGTCTCAGAGCAAACATCGCATCTGCAGTGCTCTTTTTTGGCATGAAACCATACTGCTGATCACTAATCATCACCTCTCTTCTTAACATGCAGAAAACTTGTCATTTGGTCTTGATAAATGTGCAAAAGCAACCCTTAAAGGAAAACTGCAGCACCAGGAAAACATCAGTTTGGGACAAGAATGTGATATAAATGAACTTGAGCAAAAGGGAGTGTTTAAATACTTGGGAGTTTTTGAAGGATCAGCAATAAAACATGAATAAATGTGAATAAAACTTAGTAAGGAATACTTTAGAAGACTAATCCTCAAAACAGCATTGACATCTAGGAACAAGATCCAAGCTATAAATCAGTTTGCTCTTCCTGTCCTAACTTACACTTTTGGAGTGATTGACTGGCCCCAAAATGTGTGGATAGATTGGATATTAAAACAAGAAGGATGCTTCATGCTCACCAAATGATTTATAAAAATCAGTGCATACCAAGATTATATATATTCCCTGTTCTGGAGGAGGGATGGGCCTCCTTGAAATTGATTACATGTATAGATCTGCAATCGTGGGACTCCACACATATCTTCTGACCTCACAAGATCCAAATGTGGTGAAAGTTTTGAAACATGAGGAGAATAAATCTAAGATGACATCTCTGCTTAATTTAGCAGAAGCATATCGACGTCAAGCAGGAATGGAAATCAAACCAGAAGTGGATAAAAACCAGGCAGCAACTGAATGTACCAAAAAACAAAAAGAATATAAGGTGAAGGATCAGATGAGAAGGCAAGAGATGTGGAAAAAACATAAATATAGTTGCAAGTATAGAAAAATTCTGGAAGAGCCTCTTGTTGATCAAGAATGGTCAAGGAGAGGCGAATGCAAACCAAAAAATGAAAGGTTAATATTGGCAGCCCAAAATAGTGGGCTACATACACGCTGGTTTACAAAGTCCATTAAACATGTGGGAGAAACAGACAAATGTAGGTTTTGTAAAACCAAATTGGAAACAGTCACACACCTGCGACACACTAATGGCAGAAAGACTGTATACTGAAAGGCATAATAATGTGGCGAGACTGTTGCACTGGGGATTCTACAAAATTATGTTATCGAAGTGGCTGAAAAACACTGGAAACATGATCCACAAAGCATCATAGAAAATGATGAAGTTTATATCACATGGGCTCACCCAGTACCACTGGATACCACCAAACTGGATATAGTGGTCCAAGAAAAGAAGACAAAAGTAGCACTGAGCATTGAAATGACCACACCCAGTGACTACAATGTCTTGCATACAGAGAGACATAAAGTCCTAAAATACCAGGATCTGCAGGCAGAAATGAGAGCCATGTGGAAGAAACATACCCAGAGAGTTCCAATAGTAGTAGGAGCAACAGGTATTATAAAAAAGAATTTGCAATAATTTTGGATATGTTACCAATCTATGTAACCCCATACAAATTGCAGAAGGCGTCATTATTGGGCACATTATGGGTGCTGTGAAGAGCAGTAATTGCTGACATCAAAGATTGAAATACTAATTTCATGAACTTTAATCATACTTTGACTTAGGAATGGGGTTCATTCCCATCATGGTATTAGAAACCCAAAAGATTTGGAGAAATTAGAAAAGGCAGTAACCCTTTACCATGTGTCACTAGACAGAACACATAGTAACATTGTACCATCTCATTAGACAGAGCACATAATACCTTTATATCCTGTCTCACTAACGGAACACATAACCCTGTACCTTGTCTCACTAGACAGATCACATACTGCATTATACCCTGCGCCACTAGACAAAACACAATTACCCTATACCCTGTCTCGGTGGACAGAACACATAATAACACTTTATGCTGTCTCATTTGATATAGTTTCATAGGTAAGTACAAGGCTATCTGCCCGAGGGCATCTATAAGCCTAGAGAGAATGTGTTTGCTTTCGCCACCCCTTTAGATTAGTTCCCTGTGCCTCGGTCCAGCAGAGCCACTGCAGTGATCCCTGGGGTAAATTTTCTGTTTCCCATCCACTCGTCAAGGTTTTTCTTGAAGAGTGTTAGTAAGGGGCTCTGCCTAATGTAGATTGGAATCCTGTTCCAAAGCATGGGGAGTCTTTGGGACAGGAATCTATCCCTCCAGCACATCCTATTTATCGTTGTGGTGAGGTTTAGATCCCTAGAGCGTGTGGCTCTTGGGGATTTGTTTTTTTTTAGGTGGAGCATATCCATCAATTCTGTTTGGACATGGCCTTGTATGTCAGGCAGAGATCACCTCTGAGTAAGCAGTATGCAACCAAGTACAACTGGAGTGTCTTCATTCGGGCTGCATAGGACATATGTTTGAGGCCAGTAATCCTCTTGGTGAGGTACTTCTGTGGTCTTTCCAGCTGTTGTGAGTGTCTTGTAAGGTACATCCCAAATGGGGCATTGTACTCTCTGATGGGTCTAATGAGTGATGAGTAGAGGGGCACAATAACCTCTTGTTCTAGATGCAAACACTTTTGTGATTAGGTGGGCCATATAGAAGGATTTTCTAACCAGCTTGGCAATATGATTATCAAAGGAGAGATTACTATCTACTTTGGTCCCCAGATCCCTTATTGCATTTTCTGTATTTAGGGGACTACCACATATGTGGTAGTTCGCGGGCACTTTGCTTTTTCCAAAGGGGATGACTATGCACTTTTTGGCATTTAGCTTGAGGCCATGATTTTGACACCAGGTATCCGTCTCAGTGAGATCCTTTTGGAGGATGTCTGTATCAGCTGGAGAGTCAATTATGGCCCCCAGTTTGCAGTCATCTGCGAACTTGGTCAGCCATAGTCCTCCTGTACTTGCCTGTACCTCTGAGAAGTATATACCAAACAGGAGGGGTCCCAGGACTGAGCCCTGGGGGACGCCACTTGTAAATGGCTTAGAGTCAGACCTAGAGCCTGCAATTCTCACTGTGTGGGTTCTATCCATGAGCCAATTGGCAACCCATCTCATGACGTAGGGGTTTATGTTCAGGCTGGTGAGCTTGTCTATAATACCAGAATGGGGAATGGTGTTGAAAGCCTTTGTGAGGTCTAGGTAGGCTGTGTGTACCTCCTTTCCCTCATCTAATGCCTTGGTAACTGTCTCAAAGAAGTCCACCAGGATTAGGAGTCATAATCTGCCCTTAACAAAGCCAAAGTGGGTAGGGTCCAAAGTTTGAAGGTTCCCAATGTCTCTGTTAATGAATTCCATGATGATGCACTCCATAGCCTTGCAGACCAGGCTAGTCAGGCTTGTAGGGTGATAGTTCCCAGGGTCTGTTGTGGCTCTACCTTTGTGGAGCGGGATAATGGTTGCTGTGCACCACTCTATGGGTACGTAGCCTGTAGAGAGGCTGAGTCTGAACAGTGTGTTTAGGTGAGAGGTTAGTTCATTTTGGAGCTCATGTAAGACACAGCCTGGGACACCGTATGGTCCCATTGAAGCTGTATTTTTGGCTTTGGATAGGGCTGTTTTAACCTGTGCATCAGTGATTGCTGGGGCACTACATTCTTCTGGCATGGTTATGAGCCCTTTAGGGGGTGAGAGGGGGGTAAATTTTCACTAAACCTGTCTGCCAGAATGTTGGCAATATCAGTCAGTTCAGTGTATTTTGTGCCATTCTGCACTAACTCAGAGCAGATCTGAGAGTTTCCACTTAGGTTTTTGACATAGCTAAAGAACGCTTTGTGGTTATCTTTGGAGTCCTTGGCAATTTTTCTTTCGAAGCTCACCTTGGACAATTGTATGAGGGATCGTAGTTTCTTGCTGATACTGATCAGGGATGTCTTTCCTTCTTGGGATTTTACTCTTTTCTGCACTAGTTTCCTCCTTCTATTGCATAGATTGTTTATGGCAGGGGTCCACCAGACTGGTTTCCTTTTCTTGGAGGAGTGAGTCTTGGTTTTACTTGGGATAGCATGATCCATGCATTCTTGCAGTTGCTCATAGAGTGCCTTTGTAATGGATTCAGCAGCTTGGACAGCATTGTCCTTTAGCATGGGGGCTGTGAACCTTTCCACCTCGGTCTTAAGTGACGTGAAGTTTGCTTTTGAAAAGTTTTTCACGGTGGCTTCCTTGATTGGGGTGGGGGTGGAATGTGGATATCCAGAGTGATTAGTCTATGGTCTGATCTAACCAACGAGGGTGTGACCTCTGGTGTAGAACACCGGTCGCCCATGTTGGTGATGACCAGGTCCAGTATGTTGTCACCTCTGGTGGGGGTGTTGACCAGTTGATCCAGAGTGTTCGAGTTTATAAATTCTAGGAAGTGTTGGGCAAGGGAGTTTTTACTTGAGTAGTTCTCCCATTTAATGTTTGGGTAATTGAAATCACCCAGTATTAGGGCATTTGGTAGGACCTTCATATTTTCCAGTGTCTCCAGAAATGCGGAATGGGGGTCCTGGGTCATGGTGGGTGATCTGTAGCAAGCTACAGTTTGAATTGCAGTTTTGCCCCGTTGTTAGTTGCACATGGATGGTCTCTTGAGGCATTGTGCTGTGCCACTGTCCTGGAGGTATGTGTATCCTTGATGAATATGGATACACCACCACCTTTTGTGTTTCAGTCCGGGTTCTGTGGCCGAAAAGTATGGTATGAGTTATATCCTGGTAGTGCTGGGGTGCTCTCAGGAGCCTTAAACCAGGTTTCTGTTACTGCACAGATATCGGTGTTCTCCATACTGAGGAGTGCCTGGAGTGCATGCATTTTGAGGTTTAAACTTTTGGCATTGAGTAGCATAACCCTCAGTTTTTAGTTACTTGTGCTGTTTATGGTGGTGGGTTTGTATTTTGAGCCTTGCCTAAAAAAGGCACTATGGGGGCGGCAAAAGCCTTGGCCAGTATTTGAAAGCCTAAGGGTGACAGGTGCAAGCCATCTCTTGTGAAGCAACGTGGCTTATCGAGCATGTCATCCCAGGTGGACAGATACTGGATTGCCTTGGAATGACACCAGAAACTTAGCCAATTGTTGAAATTTATCATTTTTTCTTTATACTGTGCCATCATTTTTGGTGAGGGCAGGATGCTACTCAGGGTCAGGATCATACCAGCCTGGGCTATGTGATCAGAGAGCTCTTCCATGTCTCTTTTCATGTAGTCCAGGGAGGTACATCTGAGGTCATTCACACCAACCTGGACAATGACAGAGTTGTATTTGTACTTGTTCTAGAGTGACCTGAATGCTTGTGTTGTGTGTCGGATCCTGGCACCCGACAGGCAGCTAACTGTAACCTTCTTGTCCAGCCTAGTTAGTGGGACATCAGTGTGCCTGACTATAGAGTCGTCTATTACTAGTGTGTTGGGCATGTTATTTTGCCTTAAGGGCTGTGATTGCATGGCACACTGATAATGTGAAGTATGTGTTTCATGGTTTGTGATGGGGTGTGGAGGTTGCTTGGGTGTCTGCTTTGGAGGTCTCTGTTGCTTTTGCAGATTTTTATTTAGAGCCTCTGAGTATGTTTTCATGTATTTTTGTGTATTATTTGCCGGTGTTGGTTTAGTAGGTCTGTGTGAGACTGGTGGTGTGTTGCAAGTATTTTCCTTCTCCTCTTGACTGTCAGTTCCAGACTTGGGTTGAGAGAGCTTTGCCTCCAGTTTGGCTGTATAACTACTCACATATATTATATATGCTAATATATTAGCATTTGGTGGTAGGAGGAGAGGGTTGTCTGTGTATATGAGGCAGTTGTAACATTGCCTCAAAATGCCCAGATTCACCAGTTGGACTGGAGAGTACACCAGAAACTGCCCTTTGGATACGCCTGAATAGGCAAAGTGAGCTGTTTTACTGATTAGTTGGTAGGGACGTATAGAGAGCCTTGTCCTTCTGAACAGTATAGGGGGTCTAGTGCTAGGGTTAATTGGTGCTTGCTATGAGTTTTGAGCAAGTGCTAGGCTGTGAAATGAGTGGTTTGAGTGCTTAAGTTGGAAGTTTGTCGGAAATGAAAGAGATGGAAATTAGCCCAAAATGGCCAATAAACTACTAACTTCTGGGCTACAGCAAACAAGGCGCACAGATTTCAGAAAAAAACAGATCAAATAAGTAGGCACAATAAGCCTTTAACCAGAAATTCCCAGCACAGAAGGGCAGAATCTAGCCTTTCCTCCCACAAAAGTGCAGACTACAAACCTTCTTAATGTAAAATAACTGGCCTGGAGCCAAAGTGCTTAAACCACAGCTAATGTGTTTTTAGAATAAGAGATACTGAACCTTCAATCAGCAATTCCCAACTTAGAAGGATGTAAGCTACCTGTCCTGCCACAACAATGCAGTCTACAAACCTTCTTAATGTAAAACAACTGGTTTGAAGCCCAAGTGCTTAAACCAAAAGGCTTAGAATAACAGTTACAATTTAATCAGGCTACTACCAAACAATAATAACTGCAGCAGAATAAACACAATTGAGTACTTTTAAGAAGAGGCAAAATAAGGTAATAAAGTGGGAAGAAACACAATTACAGTAAAAGCAGATGAATAAAGTGCAATTTTTATATATATAACAATAGAAAACGAGCAAAATTATTTAAACAAATTACCCAATTAACCAGTAAAAACCTCAAAACTGAGCCCTGTTCCATCAGTCTTCAATCTGACAAGTTCTAACCACACACTCCTGCCACTAGGGTGCAGGGGAACCTTCTCCAAAAAAGATGGCCTGGAGTAGTGCTCAAGTTATACAAACAAAGCTAGATTCAGCAGGCCTGAATCTAGTCTATGCTACAGCAGACGAGGTGCACCAATATCAGAAAAACAGTATAAATAAGCAGGCACAATAAGTCTTTAACCAGAAATTCCCAGCTCAGAAGGGTAGAATCTAGCCTCTCCTCCCACAAGAGTGCAGCCCACAAACCTTCTTAATGTAAAACAACTGGTCTGAAGCCCAAGTTCAATAACCAAAAGACTTAGAATAACAGTTACAATGTAATCAAGCTACTACCAACCAGTAATAAATGCAGCAGAATAAACACAATTGAGTACTTTTAAGAAGAGGCAAAAGCAAAATAAGGTAATAAAGTAGGAAAAAACACAAATACAGTAAAGTAGATAAAGTGCAAATTGTTTTTTTTTTTTTGTTTTGTTTTTTTATAAATATAGCAATATAAAACAAGCAAACTGATTTGAACAAATTACCCAATTAACCGGTAAAAAAACCTCAGAACTGAGCCCTGTTCCAGCAGTCTTCCATCAGGCAAGTTCAGGGCCTAAATGGGTATGCCTACTCAAATGTTCTCTTTGTATTAGGCAGGATAAGCTAATGACACTAGACTAGGATAGAGATGGGATGGGGCTGAACAGATGGGAATGGTAGGAGTGTCTGAAATCAAAATATGATCTCACTGTACTCGGTTGAGTGAGCAAATGAGATGGGCCCAGGAGGAGTGTTCAAACACAAATTTACAGGAGGGGCGGTCAATTCCAAAGCCACCAAGATTACTACCACAACAAGAACAGGGACGGCGGGTGGGGAAAGCTAAGTACAGACAGGGAGAGACAGCTTCCAATTTTCAGTAAACAAATAGGCAGATAAATGCAGTACTACTTTTAACACAATATTCAATGAAACAGGAAAAAAAACTCAGTACTATCTTATAACACTGCAAGTTTGTACTTATTTCAGCTTGTAATAAAGTTAATGTAGGGTATACCAAACAGCTCCAGTATGCAACTATTCAGCAGAAATAATTTCAGAGATAAGGGACTAAGACTTTAAGGCACAGAGAATCCCTCTAGGCTAAGACTTCTTAACCGAATAACAATGAAGTGAGATGAATAAACTAAGTGCAGACAGGGAGAGACAGAGAGACAGCTTCCAATTTTCAGTAAACAAATAGGCAAATAAATGCATTACTATTTTTTAACACAATATTCAATGAAACAGAAAAAATAAAACTCAGTACTATCTTATAACACTGCAAGTTTGTACTTAGCTTGTAATAAAGTTGATGTAGGGTATACCAAACAGCTCCAGTATGCAACTATTCAACAGAAATTATGACATAGAATATGACTTAAATATGACACAGAATAACCCTGTACCTTGTCTCACTACACAGAACACATAATGCCCCTATACCCCATCTGACTAGACAGGATACATAGTAACCCTTTACCCTGTGTCCCTACACACAACACATAATAACCTTGTACCCTGTATCACCAGACAGCACACATAATAGCCCTATACCCTGTCTCACTAGACAGAATACAACTCTTTATCCTGTCTCATTGGACAGAACACATAAAGACACTCTGCACCCTGTCTCATTAGATAGGACACATAATGATCCTGTATCTTGTGTCAATAAACAGAACACATACTAACCCTGTATCCTGTCGCAAAAGAAAAAAACACATGTTAACCCTGTACCCTGTCTCACTAGACAGAACACCTGATAACCTTCTATCCTGAATGACTAGAAAGAACACATAGTAAACCTCTAGCCTATCCCACTAGACAGAACACATAACCGTGTATCCTGTCTCACTGGACAGAACACATAATGATCCTATACCCTGTTTCACTAGATGGAACACATAATACCCCTGTACCTTGTCTCCCTATGCAGTTCACATACTGCATTGTACCCTGTCGCACTAGACAGAACACATAATAACCCTGTACCCTGTTTCACCAGACATAACACATAGGTTCATAGATTCCTACTAGGCTGTCTGCCCTAGGGCATTTACAAGCCTAGCCAGAGTGTGTTTGGCTTTCGCCACCCCTTGGAATGAGTTTACTGTACCCTTTTTAAGGTTGTGTTTACTGTGCCTCTATCTAGCAGTGAACACAGAAGTGATCCCCGGGGTAAACCTACGATCTCCCATCCACATATCAAGATTTTTATTGAAGAGAGTCAGTGAGGGGCTCTGCCTAACATGGACTAGGATTCTATTCCAGAGTGAAGGGAGCCTCTGGGTTATGAATCTGTCCCCCCAGCATGTCCTATTTATTTCTGTGCTGAGGTTCAAGTCACTCAGTCGCGTAGCTCTAAGGGATTTGGATTTTCTGAGGTGGAGCATGTCCATTAATTCAGGGTTGGACATGGCTTTGTACGTCAGGCATAGATTGGCTCTGAGTAGGCGGTATGCAACTGTGTAGAGCTGGAGTTTCCTTAGCCGAGCAGCATATGGCATCTGTTTGAGTCCCTTGATCCTCTTAGTAAGGTACTTTTGGGGTCTGTCTAGTTGCTACAGGTGTGGGGTAAGTACATCCCAAATGGGGCATTGTACTCAATTATGGGCCTGATGAGGGATGAGTAAAGGGGCACAATGACCTCCCTTGATCTAGATGTGAATCCTTTCATGATAAGGTGGGCTATATAGAAGGTTTTCCTAACCACTTTGGCAATGTGGTTGTCAAAGGAGAGGTTACTATCAACTTGGGTCCCCAGGTCCCTAATTACTTCTTCTGTACTTAATGGATTACCTCCTGTGTGGTAATTTGTGGGCACTTTGTTTTTGCCAAAGGGTATAACTATACACTTTTTGGCATTTAGTTTAAGGCCATGGCTCTGGCACCAGTTATCCGTCTCTGAGACCCTTTTGGAGGATGCTTGTGTCAGCTGGAGAGTCAATTATGGTGCCCAGTTTGCAGTCATCTGCGAACTTGGTCAGCCACGGTCCTCCCATGTTAGCCTGTACCTCAGAAAAATATATTCCGAATAAGAGAGGCCCCAGGACTGAGCCCTGTGGGATGCCACTTGTAACTGGTTTAGAGTCTGACATGGCTCTAGCAATTCTGACCATGTGGGTTCTGTCCTTGAGCCAGTTTGCAACCCATCTTATGACATAGGGGTTTATATTTAGGCTGGAGAGTTTGTCTATGATGTCCGAGTGGGGTATTGTATCAAAGGCTTTTGCGAAGTCTAGGTAGGCTGTGTGGACCACCTTACCCTCATCAGTGGCCTTGGTGACTGTTTCAAAGAAATCTACCAGGTTCGGGAGGCAGGATCTGCCCTTGACAAAGCCAAATTGGATAGGATCCAGTGTCTGTAGGTCCCCAATGTCTTTGTTTATGAGCTCCATAATGATCCTCTCCATAGCCTTGCAGACCAGGCTAGTCAGGCTTATGGGGCGGTAGTTTCCAGGGTCCGTAGAGGCATCTCCTTTGTGGAGTTTGACCACTGTTGCTGTACGCCATTCTTTGGGTACATATCCTGTAGTAAGGCTAAGATTGAATAGCAGCTTTATGTGAGGGTATAGCTCTTCTTGGAGTTCATGTAGCACGCAGCCCGGGACACCGTCCGGTCCTATTGATGCTGTGTTTTTTTTCTTTGGAGAGGGCGGCTCTCACCTGGGCATCTGAGATGTCAGGGAGGCAACACTCTTCTGGGATAGATGTTTGTCCTTTTGGCGGGGGGGGGGGGGTTGCACTGAACCTGTCTGCCAGGATGTTGGCAATGTCTGAGGGTTCAGTGTATTTTTTGTTATTATGGACTAACTCTGAGCATATCTGGGAGTTGCCACCCAGGTTTCTAACATAACTAAAGAAAGCCTTATGATTATCTTTTGTTGCTTGTGCAATTTTTCTCTCGAAAGTGGCCTTGGATGTTTTTATGAGTGATCGTAGTTTTTTGCTAGTACTGATCAGAGATGCCTTCCTTTTTAGGGATTTTGCTCTATCATGTAGTAGCTTCCTCCTTCTGTTGTATAGCTTATTTATGGCTGGGGTCCACCAGACAGGACGCCTTTCTTTGGGGGAATGGGTCTTGGTTTTATTTGGGATTGCATGATCCATGCATTCCTGAAGGTGTCCATAGAATGCGTTTATAAAGGATTCAGCAGATAGGGCCATGGTTTCCACTGGCCTGGGGGCCTTGAAGGATTCCACTTTGGTTTTAAGAAGTGTGAAGTTGGATTTTGATAAGTTCTTCACTGTGGTCTTTTGTGCTGGGGGTGGGGGCGGGATGTGGATTTCTAGTGAGATTAATTTATGGTCCGATCTTACCAATGTGGGGTATACTTCTGGTATGGAACATTGTATCCCCGTGTTAGTGATCAGATCTAGTATGTTTTCCCCTCTTGTGGGAGTGGTGACCAATTGTTCCATAGCATTTGAGTTTATGAATTCTAGGAACCTCTGGGCTATGGTATTGGGGCTTGAGTAATGCTCCCAGTCTATGTTTGGATAGTTGAAGTCCCCCAATATGATGGTGTTTGGAGAGACCTTCATATTCTCCAGTGTCTTCAGGAAGGCCGAGTGGGGTTCCTGAGTTTGAGAGGGTGGTCTGTAGCATGCTACAAACTGAAAGGCAGTTTTGCCCACTTAGTTGCACATGGATGGTCTCCGATGCTTCATGCAATGCCACTAACCTGGAGGTGTGGGTGTCCTTCATGAATATGGATACTCCCCCTCCTTTTGTGGTTCGGTCTGAGTTTTGGGGCCGAAAAGCATGATGAGGTATAACCTGGTAGTGCTGGGGTGCTCACGGGAGCCTTGAACCAGGTTTCTGTCACTGCACAGACATCGATGTTCTCCATACTGAGGAGGGCTTCGAGAGCGTGCATCTTGAGGTTTAGACTTCTGGCATTGAGCAGCATTACCCTTAGTTTCTTTCTACTTGTGTTGTCTAAGGAGGTGGTTTTGTCTTTTGAGCCTTGCCCAGAAAAGGCACTATGGGGGTGGCAAGAGCCTTTGCCAATATCCGAAAGCCCAGGGGTAACAGGTGCAAGCCGTCCCTTGAGAAGCAATGTGGCTTGTCGAGCATGTCATCCCAGGCAGACAGATACTGGATCCTGACACCAATACTTAAGCCAATTGTTGAAATTGATCATTTTGTCTTTATACATCATTCTTGGTGAGGGTAAGATGCTGCTCAAGGTCAGGGTCATACCGGCCTGGGCTACATGATCAGAGAACTCCTCTATGTCTCTTTTCATGTAGTCCAGGGAGGTACGTCTCAGGTCATTCACACCAGCATGGACAATGAATGATTCATATTTGTACTTGCTTTGGAGTGACCTGAGTGCTTGTGTTATGTGGCTGATTCTAGCACCTGACAGGCAGCTCACTGTGACCTTTTCTTTGTTCAGCCTGGTGAGCAGGACGTCAGTGTGTCTGACTATAGAGTCACCTATTACAAGTGCATCAGGTATGTTGTTGAGCCTTAAGGGCTGTGGCTGTTTGGCACACTGACTTTGTGAGCTATGTGTTGCCTGTGTTTTGTTTTGGGGTAGCGGTCGCTTGGGTGTCTGCTTTGGAGGTCTCTGCTGTTTTGGCAGATTTTTATTTAGAGCCTCCGAGTATGTTTTTGTGTGTTTATGTGTTTGGTCTGCAGTTGTGGTAGGACTGTGTGAGACTGGATTTGTGGTGTGTGTGGTTACCTTCCCCTCCTGACTGGTTAAGCTAGTACTGAGTAGAGAGCTCAGCCTCCAGTTTGGCTATATGGCTGCATCTCTCACATATATTTGTACTTGTTGGGAGGTGGAGAGGGTTGTCTGTGTACATGAGGCAGTTGTAACATTGCCTCACGATTCCCAGATTAACCAGCTGGACTGGAGAGGAAACCAGTAACTGACCTTTGGACATGCTAGAATAGTATAGGGAACTCCTTTGCAACTGAATCAGAAAGGACCAATAGGGGATAAAGTATTCAAGGGGAGTATATGAGGATGTAGTGCTTATTTAGATTATTAGTGCTTAACTTATAGAAATTGCTTATATGAGCAAGTGCAGGGTTTTAGATTTAGAATAGAGTGTTTAATTTGAGAGTTAGAGCAGTTCCAAGGGAAAAAGTGAAGAGTAGTCTTTGTGGAGCCGGGAATAGTTTAAACCCGATTTACCAGCGCTGCCCGATGCCCGATCGCGCTAAGTGATTTTTATACCAGGAAGAACAAAAGGATAGAAATTAGCCCAATATGGCCAATGAGCTACAAGTTGCTGGGCTGGGACCACTCGTACAGGGACAGATAGGCTGCTCAGAGTTCCCTCTCTCACAGTGAACAAGGAAGCCACCTAACTATTCAAGTATGATATGGGCAACACAGGAACCTTAACCACAGTCCTGGATTCAGCAAAGTCTGAAAACCAGACTAGACTAGTACAGAAAGGTGGGAAAGCAGGGAGATTATTTTTTTGTATTTTTTCTTTTTTCACAGATAACAGAAATGCAGCAGCTTAAATATCTCTAAATACACAGAGGAGGCTAGCGCACTTGAGTGTGTAGCCTACAACTATGTTACAGATATACAAGCAAAAACAACAAACAGTAACTTTTTAAAGTGCAACAATGGATTTTAAGTACAGTAAGCAATGCAAATATCAGTAGGGTTCTACAGAAGCACTGAATAGCCGCATTTTTGGCAGAATTAGCGTTTCAGGGCTACAACAAGAAAGAATCAATACTTAAACACTTCCAAAGTCTCTCTTTGTCTCTTGGCCGCTTGTAGGACTCTGCAGGGCACCACGAGGAGCTTTGCTGAGCTGTATACAAGCGCAAAAACTGCACTAAGCAATTTTTATATCAGGGGGAACAAAAGGATAGAAATTAGCCCAATATGGCCAATGAGCTACAGGTTGCTGGGCTGGGACCACTCGTATAGGGACTGATAGGCTGCTCAGAGTTCCCTCTCTCACAGTGAACAAGGAAGCCACCTAACTATTCAAGTATGACATGGGCAACACAGGAACCTTAACCACAGTCCTGGATTCAGCAAAGCCTGAAAACCGGACTAGACTAGTACAGAAAGGCAGGAAAGCAGGGAGATTATTTTTTTGTATTTTTTCTTTTTTCACAGATAACAGAAATGCAGCAACTTAAATAACTCTAAATACACAGAGGAGGCTAGCGCACTTGAGTGTGTTACCTACAACTATGTTACAGATATACAAGCAAAAATGACAAACAGTAAATTTTTTGCAACAATGGATTTTAAGTACAGTAAGCAATGCAGATATCAGTAGGGTTCCACAGAAGCATGTTCTCCCTGTGTTCGCGTGGGTTTCCTCCGGGTACTCCGGTTTCCTCCTACATTCCAAAGACATGCATCTGGAGCATTTCTCCCCGGGCCTCCGCTGAAAACAGGCTCTGTGGAACCTAGTCGTGGTCAACAAATGATAAATAAATAAATAAAATAAATTAAATTAAATTATCGCGTTTTCAGCGGAATTAGCGTTTCAGGGATACAACAAGAAAGAATCAATACTTAAACACTTCCAAAGTCTCTCTTTGTCTCTCGGCCACTTGTAGGACTCTGCAGGGCACCACGAGGAGCTTTGCTGAACGTATACAAGCGCAAAAACCGTGCTAAGCGATTTTTATACCAGGGAGAACAAAAGAATAGAAATTAGCCCAATATGGCCAATGAGCTACATGTTGCTGGGCTGGGACCACTCGTACAGGGACAGATAGGCTGCTGAGAGTTCCCTCTCTCACAGTGAACAAGGAAGCCACATAGTAACCTTGTACCCTGCCTCACTAGATGGAACACATATCCCTATGGATCTAGGACTGTTGAACGAAAGTTCAACAGTCCGAATTCACTATCACCGAACACAGTTTAATGAAAGCGCTTTCGCTAAAGTGCGTTAAAAAAAAAATCTACTCCCCCCTGCACCCCACACCCTACTTTAGTATTCTCACTCCGAGATTGCACTACAGTGGGGAAAAAGGAATTTTCCCTTATCTGCACTGTAGTACAACCGGCACAACAGGCATACTTAATGCGAAAATGCTGCTTCGGTGAAAAAAATTTTCATGTAAGTATGCCCGCCGATTCGCTATTCGTAAAAAGTGCATTTGTGCAAGAGTCCTAAACCCATCCCTATACCCTGTCTGATCAGATGGAACACATAACCCTGTGCCTTGTCTCACTAGACAGAACACATACTGGCTTATACCCTGTCTCACTAAACAGAACACAGAATATCCCTAAACCCTGTCTCACTAGACAAAACAAGTTAAGCCTGTAGCCTGTCTCACTAGACCGAACACATAGTAACCCTGTACCCTGTCTCATTAGACAGAACAGATAGTGTCCCTGTACCCTGTCACACTAGACAGAACAAGTACGGCCTTGTACCCTGTCTTACTAGATAGTATATATAGTAACCCTGTACCCTGTTGCACTAGACAGAACACACAGTATCTGTGTACCCTTGTCGCACTGCACAAAATGCATAATTACCTTCTACCCTGTCTTATTAGATAGTACACATAATAACCCTGTACCTTGTCCAGGTAAACAGAACACATACTAACCCTTTACCCTGTCTCACTAGACAGAACACGTAATCCTATACCTGGTCTCAGTCGACAGAAGACATAATGTCTCTGTACCCTGTCTCACTAGGCAGAACACATAATAAGCCTGCACCCGGTCTCACTAGATAGAAAAGACAGAACACAGAATATCCCTGTACCCTGTCTCAGTAGACAGAACACATAATAACACTGTGCCCCATCTCACTAAACATAACACATACTAACCTTGTACCCTGTGTCAGTAGACAAAGCACTTGTTAACTAGACAGAATACATAATAACCTTGTATCCTGTCTGACTAGACAGAACACATAATAACCCTACATCCTGTCTGACTAGATAGAACACATAATAACCCTCTGCCCTGTCTCAGTAGACAGAAGACCTGTGACCTCTCTCACTAATCAGAACAAATAATAAACCTGTTCCCGTTCTCACTAAACTGAGCAAATAGTAACCCTCTACCAGACTCTAGACAGAACACATAGTAACCCTGTACCCTTTCTCACTAGACGGAACACATAATACCCAAAAATCTTGATGATTGGATGGGAAATGGGAAATTCACCCTGGGGATCACTTCTGTGGCTCTGCTCGACAGGGGCACAGGAAAATAATTTTCTTGGGTGGCGAAAGCCAGGGTACATTTTTTGACTAGGCTTGCATGGGCCCTAGGGCCAATAGCCTAGTACCTACCAATGAACCTTATACCCTGTCTGAATAGATGAAACACATAATCACCCTGTACCTTATCTCAGTAGACAGATTACATACTGCATTATACCTTGTCCTACTAGATAGAACACATAATAACCCTTTTCCCAGTCTCACTAGACAGAACAAGTAACAACTCTGTATGCTGTATCATTAGATATTACACAGAATAACCCTGTACCTTGTTTCACTAGACAGGACACAGAATAACCCAGTACCCTGCCTCACTAGACAGAGCACATAATGACCCTGCACACTGTCACACAAGACAGAACACAGAATAACCCTGTAACTTGTTGTCTCACTAGACAGAACACATTATAACCTTGTACACTGTCCCTGTCTGACTAGACAGAAACAATAGTGTCTTATACCCTGTATCATTAAACAGAACACATAATTACCCTGTACCCTGTCTCACTAGACAAAGCACATTAACCCTGTAACCTGTCCCACTAGACAGAAAATGTACTACCTTATAACCTGTCTTACCAGACAGGACATGTAATAACCTTGTATCCTGTCTCAATAGACAACCTCTACCCCCCTGAGTAGATAGAACACATAGTAACCCTGTTACCTGTGTCACTACACAGAACACAGAATATCCCTAAACTCTCTCTCACTAGACAGAACACAGAATAACTCTGTTCCTTGTCTCACTAGACAGAACACATAGTAACCATACACTGTCTCACTAGACAGAGCACATAGTAACCATTTACTATGTGTGACTAGACAGAACATAGAAATCCTGTACCCTTTCACAGTAGACAGAACACATAGTAACCCTGTATGACTAGACAGAACATAGAAATCCTGTACCCTTTCACAGTAGACAGAACACATAGTATCCCTGTAGTCTGTCTCAGTAGACAACCTCTACCCTCCCTGAGTAGATAGAACATATGGTAACCCTGTTACCTGTGTCACTACACAGAACACAGAATATCCCTAAACTCTCTCTCACTAGACAGAACACAGAATAACTCTGTTCCCTGTCTCACTAGACAGAACACATAGTAACCATTTACTATGTGTGACTGGACAGAACATAGAAATTCTGTACTCTTTCACAGTAGACAGAACACACAGTAACCCTGTAGCCTGTCTCAATGGACAGAACACAGAAAATCCCTATACGCTGTCTCACTAGACAGAACCCATAACCCTGTATGCTATCTCAGTAGACAGGACATATATCTCTGTACCCTGTCTCACTAGGCAGAACACATAAATCCCTTTACCCTGCCCCAAAAGAAAGTACACAGAATAACCTTGTACCTTGTCTCACTAGACAAAACATAGAGTAGCCCTATACCCTGTCTCAGTAGACAGAACACTTAATAACCCTGTACCCTGTCTCACTAGACAGGACACTTAATAACCCTGTACTCTGTCTCACTAGACAGAACACATAATGACCCTGCACACTGTCACACAAGACAGAACACAGAATAACCCTGTAACTTGTTGTCTCACTAGACAGAACACATTATAACCTTGTACACTGTCCCTGTCTGACTAGACAGAAACAATACTGCCTTATACCCTGTCTCATTAAACAGAACACATACTAACCCTGTACGCTGTCTCACTAAACAGAACACATTATAACCCTTTACCCTGTCCCACTAGACAGAAAATGTATTACCTTATAACCTGTGTTTCTAGACAGAACATATAATAACCATGTCTCCTGTCTCCTTAGACGGAACACCTAGCCAACCTCTACCCTCCCTGAGTAGACAGAACACATAGTAACCCTGTAACCTGTGTCACTACACAGAACACAGAATATCCCTAAACTCTATATCACTAGACAGAACACAGAATAACTCTGTTTCCTGTCTCACTTGACAGAACACAGAATAACCCTGTTCCCTTTCTCACTAGACAAAACACATAATACCCCTATAACCCATCTCACGAGTCAGAACACATAACCCTGTACCTTGTCTCAGTAGATAGAACACCGAATAGCCCTGTACCCTGTCTCAGTAGAAAGAGCACCTAATAACCCTGTGGCCTCTCTCACTAGACAGAACACATACTAAATCTGTACCCTATCTCACCAGACAGAACAGTAGTAACGCTATACCCTGTATCACTTGAGAGAACAGATAATACCCTTATACCCTGTCTGACTTGATGGAACACATAATAACCATGTACCCTGTCTCACTAGACAGAGCACATAGTAACCATTTACTATGTGTGACTAGACAGAACATAGAAATCCTGTACCCTTTCACACTAGATAGAACACATAGTAACCCTGTAGCCTGTCTCAGTAGACAGAACACAGAAAATCCCTATATGCTGTCTCACTAGACAGAACCCATAACCCTGTACGCTATCTCAGTAGACAAGACATATAATATCTCTGTACCCTGTCTCACTAGGCAGAACACATAAATCCCTATATCCTGCCCCAAAAGAAAGTACACAGAATAACCTTGCACCTTGTCTCACTATATAAAACACAGAGTAACCCTATACCCTGTCTCAGTAGACAGAACACTTAATAACCCTGTACCCTGTCTCACTAGACAGAACATATAATAACCCTATGCCTTATCTCACTAACACATACTAACCCTGTACCCTCACTAGACAAAACACATTTTAACCTTTTATCCTGTCTCACTAGACAGAAAACTTAATAACACTGTATCCCATGTCCCTAGACAGAGCACAGAATAAACATGTACCCTTTCTCACTACACAGAACACATAGTCACCCTGTCCCGTCTCACTAGACAGAACACATAACCCTGTACCTTTTCTCACCAGATGAAACACATAGTGCCTTATACTCTGTCTCAATAGACAGAGCACAAAATAACCCTGTACCCTGTTTCAGAAGACAGAATACATAGTATCTCTGTACCCTGTCTCACTAGGCAGAACACATAAATTGCTACACCCAGTCTCACAAGACAGAACACAGAATAACCCTGTACCCTGTCCAACTAGAAAGAACACAGAATAACCCTGTACCCTGTCTCACTAGACAGAACACATAACCCTGTGTGCCCAGTCTCACTAGATGGAACACATAATAACCCTGTACACTGTCTCACTAGTCAGGACACATAATAACCCTGTACCTCGTCTCTCCAAAAGATGTCAACTGTTATGTGCTCTTCTGATGCTTAGGTGTAATAAAAATGAAAACTGGAATAAACAGCTTTTACTTAATATACGGCTTGCAGACCTTGTGCGCTACCCCCACCACACCACTGCAAAAATCATTTTATTCACTTTCTAACTATCCTTCACTTCTGCCTACAGACACTGCCTTCCAAAACCAAGAAGTATTTCCACTAATCACTGCCATTGTTCTACAAAGTATTCACTGCCTCTATTCTTAAAAATAAAATGACATCTAAATAGCTTATGACAAAAAGCACAGAAGAAAACAATAACAGCCTGTAGATGCTGTCTTTCTTGAAGATGGTAGTATTCTCACTGCTGTCTGTCTTTATCTCTCTTGCTAAAACACATCCTTTCATTCCATGATGGCATTCAAACACTTGGCAGTGAAGTAAGCAAAGAGGCCCTCATCCCAAACTAAGCCACATAGTTTATTTTAATAAAAAGTTTCCCACGTGCCATATCTTACACGTTCCTATATCACAATCTTCAAGTTTAAGCACTCAATTTAGCTGTTTAGTTTTTCTATCTTTCATCACTGTGGCTTCACCCTTGCTGGAGCTGTAGCCATCTACAGTGTTCAGATGCACAGACAAAATGTAAAAGGCATTGTGAGCCTGACAGTCTGGTCAAATTTTACCAAAACAAGCTCACAAATATGGCTTAGGTTCTTCTTTCTCTTTAATAAGGTTGGTTGCAAGCCCAAGCTATGTTTATAGGTTGCCTTGAGCTTGGCTCAAGCCAACTCTGGCCCACCCACCACTACCAAGGTTGTAGTTTGAGAAAGCAGGAGGTTGGACCTGTACTGGGCTCCTGATGGAAGAAAAAGGGGTTTACTGGTGTGCTGATGGAAGAAAAGAGGTTTCCAGTGCTACAGAGAAAATGTTTTCCTAGCTTCACAGAAGCACAGGGAGGAAACAGTGAAAAAGACCTGATTGATTTTCACTTTTGTGGATATAATCTCTTTGCTTGTAGAAGATTTTTACTGTAGATGTGATGGATTATTGGACCAAAAGAAAGGTACTGTATTTTAGTGTTCATAGGTAGGTACTAGGCTTTCGGCCCAAGGGCCTAAGTAAGCCTAGCCAACAAAGTTCCCTGGCTTACGCTAACCCAAGAAAGTTAATTTCCTGTGCCCCTGTTGAGCAGAGCTACAGAAGTGATCCCCGGGTGTATTTCCTATTTCCCATCCACTCATCAAGATTTTTCTTGAAGAGTGTTAATGAGGAACTTTGTTTGACATAGATGGGTAGCTTGTTCCAGAGTATGGGAAGTCTCTGGGACAGGAATCTATCCCTCCAGCAAGTCCTGTTTATTGTGGTGGCAAGGGTTAGGTCCCTAGAGCGTGTAGCTTGGAGGGATTGGGATTTCTTTAGGTGTAGCATGTCCAACAGCTCTGGGTTTGACATAGCTTTATATGTTAGGTAGAGATCACCTCAGAGTAGGCGATATGCTACAGAGTAAAGCTGGAGTTTTTTGAAACGGTGAGTGTAGGGCATCTGTTTGAGGCCAGTAATCCTCTTTGTGAAGTACTTCTGTAGCCTTTCCAGCTGCTGCAGATGTCTTGTGAGGTACATTCTAAAAGGGGCGTTGTACTCTATAATGGGTATAATGAGTGCCAAGTAGAGGGGAATGACCTCTTTTTTCCTGGATGAGAACCCTTTTGTGATGACGTGTGCCACTTAGAATGATTTCCTGACTATTGTGGCAATGTGATTATCAAAGGAGAGAACTGTCCACCTGGGTCCCAAGGTCTCTTATCACACATTCGGCGTTAAGAAGACTGCTGCTTATGTGGTAGTTCATGGGTACAGAGTTTTTACCAAAGGGGATAACAATGCACTTTTTGGCATTGACCTTGAGGTCATGGTTCTGACACCAGGCATCTGTCTCAGTGAGGCCCTTCTGTAGGATGTCCGCATCATTTGGGGACTCGACTATAGCTCCTAGTTTGCAGTCATCTGTGAACTTCATTAGCCAGAGGCCTTCTGTGTTAGCCTGTACTTCAGAGAAGTAGATACCAAACAGGAGAGGTCCCAGGATTGAACCCTGTGGCACTCCACTTGTCACTGGTTTGAAGTCAGATTTGGAGTATGCAACTTTTACAGTGTGGGTTCTGTCAGTGAGCCAGTTTGCAACCCATCTTGTGACATAGGGATTTATACCTAGTTTAGTGAGTTTAGCTATAATTCCAGAATGTGGGGATGGTGTCAAAAGCCTTGGCGAGGTCAAGATAGGCTGTGTGAACCACCTTACCCTCATCTATGGCTTTGGTGACTGCTTCAAAGAAGTCAACCAGGTTCAGGAGGCATGATCTGCCTTTCACAAACCCGAACTGGGTGGGGTCCAGAGTTTGGAGGTTACAAATGTCTTTGTTTATGAATTCCATGATAATACATTCCATGGCCTTGCAGACCAGGCTCGTCAGGCTAATAGGGCGATAGTTCCCAGGATCATTGGTGGCTCCCCTTTGTGGAGTGGGATAACTGTTGCTGTGCACCATTCAGTGGGCACAAAGCCTGACATGAGGCTATGATTGAACATGGTGTTTAGGTGGGGAGCCAGTTTGTTCTGATGTTCATGTAAAACTCAGCCTGGGATGGTGTCTGGTCCCATGGATGCTGTGTTTTTGGCTTTAGAGAGTGCTGCTTTTACCTGTGTAGTTGTGATTACAGGGACTCTGCATTCTTCCTGTATAGTTATGGGCCCTTTAAGGAGTGAGAGGGGGGTAAAGTTAGCACTGAAACGGTCTGCCAGGATGCTGGCAATATCGGTTGGTTCTGTAATTTTTGTGCCATTGTGCTGTAACTCAGAGCAGATCTGGGTGTTGCCATTGAGATTCTTGACATAGCAATAGAATGCTTTGTGGTTGTCCTTAGACTCAGTGGCGATCTTGTTTTCGGAGCTAGCTTTGGAGGATCTTATAAGGGATCTCATCTCCTTACTGAAGCTGACCAGGAAGCCCTAAACTCATGGGATTTTACTCTTTTTGCAACAGTTTCTTCCTTCTGTTGTAGAGTTTGTTTAAGGCAGGGGACCACCAGATTGGCCTCCTTTTTTTTTTGGAGGATAGCATCTTGGTTCTGTTTGGGATAGCACGATCCATGCACTCATGTAAGTGCTTATAGAGTGCATTTGTGTAGGATTCAGCACTTGTAACTATATTGTCCATCTGCATGGATGTCATGAAGTTTGCCACTTCTGTCTTAAGAAGCATGAAGTTGGCTTTGGAGACATTTTTTACCATGGTTTCCTTAATGGGGGGTGGGGGCGGGATGTGGATATCTAGGGTGATTATCTTATGGCCGAGTCTGACCAACGAGGAGTTGACTTCAGGTGTGGAACATCGGTCACTCATGTTGGTAATGACTAATTCTAGGATATTGTTGCCCCTAGTGGGGGGTGTGGATAATTTGATCCAGGGCATTGGAATTTATGAATTCCAGAAAGCGCTGAGCAAAGGAGTTGGTACATGAGTAGTTTTCCCAGTTAATGGTGGGGTAGTTGAAATCGCCCAATATTAGGGTATTTGGTTGAACCCTAACATTTTCCAGTGCATCAAGAAAAGAGGAGTGGGAATCCTGGGGCATGGTGGGGGATCTGTAGCAAGCTACAATTTGGATTGCAGTTTTGCCCAGAGTTAGTTGCATTTGGATAACCTCGGATGCATTATGCTGAGCAACCAGCCTGGAGGTGTGGATATCCTTAATGAATATGGACACACCTCCGCCTTTGGTGCTCCAGTCCAGGTTAGATGGCCGAAAAGTGTGGTATGAGTTATAGCCTGGTAATGCAGGGGTGCTGTCTGGAGCCTTGAACCAGGTCTCAGTCACTGAACAGATATCAATGTTCTCCATTTTAAAGAGTGCCTCGAGTGAATGCATTTTGAGATTTTGACTTCTAGCATTGAGTAACATTACCCTCAATTTTTGCTTGCCTGTTCCTGTTACAGTGGTGAATTTGTCATTTGAACCTTGCCTAAAAAAGGCACTATAGGGGTGGCAAGAACCTTTGCCAGTATCCGGAATCCCAGGGGTGACAGATGCAGGCCATCTTTGGCAAAGCAACGTGGTCTGTTGACCATGTTGTCCCAGGCAGACTGATACTAGATCCCTTTAGAATGATACCAGAAGCTTAGCCAATTGTTGAAGTAAATCATTTTGTCCTTGTACTTGCGATATCAGTCTGGGCAATGGCAGGATGCTACTTAGGGCTAGGGTCATACCTGCCTGAGCTACAAAATCAGAGAGCTCTTCCACGTCTCTTTTCATGTAGTCCAGGGAGGTACATCTTAGGCCATTCAGACCAACATGGACAATGACAGAGTCATATTTGTACTTGTTGTGGCATGACCTGAGTGCGTGTGTTATGTGGCGGATCCTGGCTCCCGACAGGCAGCTGACAGTAACCTTGTCCTTGTTTAGCCTGGTAAGTGGGACATCAGTGTGCCTGACTATAGAGTCACCTATGACTAGTGTGTTGGGCACGTTGTTTTGCCTTATGGGCTGTGGTTGAGTGGCACACTGAGTCTTTGGGCTATGTGTCATTTGCGTTGTGTTTGTGGGGGGAGGTTGCTTCCATTTCTGCTTTGGAGGTCTCTGTTGCTTGAGCAGATTATTATTGAGAGCCTCCGCAAATGTTTTTGTGTTTCTCTGTGTGGATTTTGGTGGTGTAGCTTTAGTGGGACTATGTGATGTGTGTGGTATGGTGCAAGTGTTTACCTTCAACTCTTGACTGTCAAGTTCAGTCTTGGCTGGAGATAGCTTTACCTCCAGTTTGGCTAGATAAGTGCATTTCTCACAGGTTGTAGTGTTGGATGGTAGGAGGAGAGGGTTGTCTGCGTACATGAGGCAATTGCTACATTGCCCCAAGATGCCCCCAGATTCATCAGATAGACAGGAGAGAACACTGGGAGCCGACCCATGGACATGCCTGAATAAACCACTATTTTCCTCTAGATAAGTGAGGAAAGTGAGTACAAGAGCTGTTTTTTTCTAAGCAAGTGAGAAAAGTAAGTACAAAAACTGTTTTTCTCTAGGTAATGAGGAAGGTTGAGTGCTATAGTAATTAGTAGCTTATTTAGTGCTTACAACAAGTTCTGAAAAATTGCTGATCATGAATAAGCAAATTCAAGTGCTAAACTAAGAATCTGGATCTGGATCTTGTGGTAGATAGGCTACCTAGTGCTTACCACTCTCACTGATAAGCTAGAAGGCTTCCCCTCCAACACAGAAAGGTTTGGGGGCACAGAAGCTTACAAACAGTTCTGGATACAGCAAATCTGTATCTGGACTAGACTAGTTACAGGAAAGGTGGGAAACAAGTGCAAATGCAGGCTTTTAAACCAGAAAGTTGAAAGAGATGGAAAAACTGTCCAAACAGCCAATAAACTACAATTTCTGGGCCAGAAACCACTCTTGTGGTAGACAGGCTACCTTTTGCTTTCCACTCCCACTGATAAGCTAGAAGGCTTCCCTCCAACACAGAAAGGTTTGGGGAACACAAAAGCTTACAAACTCCTGGATACAGCAAATGATTCATAGATTATGATTCATAGATTAGTACTAGGCTAACTGCCCTTGTGAGTCATTTTTAAGCCTAGCCAATTATCCCCTGTGAGATTCAAACCCTGTACCTTGTGTTTGTAAGGCAAACACCTTAACCGTTAGGCCACCCTCCCAACCCTGCAAATCTGTATCTGGAATAGACTACTTACAGGAAAGGCAGAAGAAAAGCTTGGAATTTATATATACATATATATATATATATATATATATATATATATATATATATATATATATATATATTATTTTACATTTGCTGACTGGGCTAGTCTAACTGGATATATTTCCATTTTCAGTAGAGGCCGGGGAGAAAAGCTCCAACATAGTATAAACAGTATTATGCAATTATATAACAAAAACAAGTACAAGTACAAAAAAATGATTATATATAATCTGAATATATGAATATATATATATATTTTTTTTAGTTAAGTGGGTTGGCTTTCTCAGAACGTTCTCTCTGTATTAGAAATAATGAGCTAATGACAGTAGCAAAAACACTTTAAATGCAGCACAAGCTAGCACACAAGTGTGTAGCAATATTAAGGCAAATACAGTTTAAATAAATGCAGATAAGTTAAAAATGACAAAAAACAAGTTTATGAAAAGTCAAATAAGAGCACTTGAACAATTAAAAGCACACAGAACACCAAATTAAGGTAGAAGGCAGTTATGTAAGAGCAGCTACAGCATGTCTTTGGGATGTGGGAACCGGAGCACCCGGAGGAAACCCCCGCGACCACAGGGAGGACATGCAGACTCCGCATAGAAGGCACCCCAGCCAAGGATCGAACGGAGAACTTCTCGCTGCAAGGCGGCAACACAAATCTCTGCACCACCGCGGCCACCCTAATTATCTACAAATATCTAATAATCTTAAATAAGTGCAGAGAAAAGTATACTTAAATCAGCTTTTGTCAGTTGATTTATGCAGGTGAATAAGGTGTATCCCATATAAGATGTGATTTACCATTAAGGAGCTATTAATTTAACATGGAGCTGAATTCATGCAGTTGTTGATAAAAGATTGTATTTGCTAAATAACTTTTCCTGTTGACAGGAAATAAAGGTATTATGAGTTCACTAAAACATATGCAATTTCACACCCTTCATCAGTGACAAGATGCACTAAACTGGAGCATGCCATCCAATTGTTTAATGTTGACTAGTCAGAGAATATGTCAAATGGAATGGGAGATCTGTTTTTCTTTATGCATGTTTTACATATTTAAAGCACATAGCTGTAGAAAGCATCAGAGTTATACATAAATACATTAAAAATGGGAACCAGTACTGAATGAAGCTGGAAGTAGAAATGAAGAATTCTTGTATTTTGTGGGGAACATGGAGATCCAGGTACACAAGACATAGTGTTGGAAACTCCGACATGGATAACAAAGTAAACAGCAGGTCAGTTCACATTGTTACATTTAGAATGAAAGTGAGCAATAATGTATTAGCAGAGGGCAGAACAGTTTTTATCAGTAACATTGTTCATTACTGAAATTCTTTGCAGCAGCGGTTCATTGTTTATTACAATTAGATATTAGGAAAAGCTTTGTGAGATGACCGAGTCGCATGCATTTTACACTGTAAACCTCTAGGTAAGAAAGCAACTCCTCTGTGTGGCTCATATTCTGACGTACACTTTTTTTCTTCTAAGGCAGGAGCAGTGCAGAGTTCACTGAGATCCAGAGTCTTCAGTCATCCCATGGGAAACACCAGGAGTCTGAATGGAACAAAGTTCTTCCTCATAAAATGTTGGTCACAAAACAAGACCTGCTGCAGTGTGAAACTACATGTAAGAAATGTAATGAGAGGGTAGTCAAGAAAACTGAACTAGAAATGCATGTGCAAACTAAAGAGGAAACATCATGCAGCTGGCTTAATCACAGCAACAGTGTAACATTTCATGGCAACGACTTATCTGATCCATTAATTAAAGCAGAGGAAATGTCATGCAGCTGGCTTAATCACAGCAACAGTGTAACATTTCATGGCAACAACTTATCTGATCCATTAAGTCATAGTGGGAAAATACAGAAGAATACTTTGGCAACACATGAGCAGCTATGTAATAGTGAGAAATTAAATCCATGTGGCACACATGACAGTGGTTTTATAGAGAGAAAAAAATGGAACAGTATTGTGGTGCCACATCAGAATATCTGCACTGGGCAGAAACCTTGTAGCTGTACTAAGTGTGACAAGAATTGTAGATGCCAAAACACTGTGGCAGCACCGCAGGGTATCAGTAATGAGGAGACACCATATACAATTTGTGGCAAGGGTTTTGGACGCAAGAGTCAATTGGTGAGACATTCCTATATCAACATTGATCACAAACCCTATGAATGTGCCACATGTGGCAAGAGTTTCCATCAAAAAAACAACATGATGAAACATCAGAGGATCCACACTCAAGAAAAACCCTATAAATGTACACTGTGTGACAAGAGCTTTACTTACAAGTCTTCAATGGTAACTCATAAGTATATCCATACCGGACAAAAACCATATAAATGCAACATGTGTGACAAGAACTTCAGACAGAAGATTCACCTGGTAAATCATCAGTCTACGCACAGTGCCCAGAAACTTCATAAATGCACTACCTGTGACAAGAGCTTTAGACAGAAAACCACTCTGATAAGTCATCAGTACAGCCACGTTGGGGAGAAACCATTTAAATGCGAAGTCTTTGGCAAGGGTTTTGCATTGAGGGAAAACATGGTAAGACATCAGAGCATTCACAATGAGCAGAAGTTCAGATCTGGAGAAATTATAAAAGAGCAGAAGCCTTACAACTGTACCTGGTGTGACAAAAGTTTTGGATGCAAAAGTTACTTGGTGAGGCATGAGCAGATGGTGAGTCATCATGGTATTCACACTAGGCAAAAACCATACAGATGCACAATATGTGATAAGACCTTCAGGTGGGCATGGGCTGTGAAGAGTCATCAGAGTGTCCACACTGGGCAGAAACCGTATACGTGCACCATCTGTGATAAAACTTTTAGACTGAAGTCTAACTTGGTAAGCCATCAGAGTCTGCACACGGGAAAGAAACCCTATAAATGTACCTTATGTGATAAAACATTTAGATTCAAACATTCAATGATTAGCCATCAGAGTGTCCACACTGGGCAGAAACCGTATACATGCACCACATGTAATAAGGGTTTTGTCAAGAAGTCAAGTCTAGCAGTGCATCAGAGTGTCCACACTGGGCAGAAACCCTATAAATGCACCATCTGTGATAAAACTTTTAGAGTGAAGTGTAATTTTGTAAACCATCAGAATGTGCACATGGATCAAAAACCCTATAAATGTACCATGTGTGATAAAACATTTAGACACAAAAATTCAATGATTGGTCATCAGACTGTCCACACTGGGGAGAAACCATACAGGTGCACCATATGTGATAAGACCTTCACGCAGGCAGGGACTATGATGAGGCATCAGAGTGAACACATGGGTCAGAAACCCTATAAATGCACCGCCTGTGATAAAACTTTCAACCGGAAAGGTAGCTTGGTAATCCATCAGAAAGTACACACTGGGCAAAAAAATACAAACAATAAGACTAAGAGGAAAAGTAGAAAAAGAGATTAGTAATGGAGAAGTCAAATAAATAGAAATCAAGGTAATGGAACAGCTGCAAAGAGAAGGATTCAGTGTAGAAAATCAAATGCAGAAAGCACCACAACAGGATAGAGCAATGGATATCCAAATTAAGGGGAAACCAGTGGAACAGGAAGCAACTGGCCAGGTGCCATATCAAGATATTTTGGAGCCCCTTCCACAGGAAACTAGTATAAGCATTCACTTGAAGCTAGACAGCAAGGAAAGGAACAGGAAACTGTGGAAACTGATGCAGTCAGTGTTGAGGATTGATAGGCCAGTGAGTTCCCCTATGAAAGACCAACAGATGACACAGAAGAACAACAGATGGCACAGGGTGAAACCGAAGAGAATGTGCCACAGGAAGGTGCTATAGAATCTTCTATAGAATGCCCACAGGAAACAGAAAATAAGGGATGTACCCTCAGTATGGAAGAAAAGGAGTTAAGAGAAGAGTTGCTTGATTTAATAGGCAAAAACAGCTATATCAAGATCAATGAGAGAAATAGACTGCAGAAGGTTAATAAAACCCCAAAAGTAAGAAGTTTGATAAAACAAATGAACACAGTAATTAGGACTGTCCATAGAGATCCATGTGATGTAACAGAAGTAAACAGAATATATTCCTGTGCTGCTAAATTAATAACTGATAAAGTTCTACCACAGGAACATAGGGTAGTGAGGGAAAAGGGGGGCTAAAGCGAATACCATCATGGAAATAGCGAATAGAGAAAACTATAAAGCAGCTAAGACAAGAAGTGTCATTGTTAGATTATAGAAGAGGGACTAGATCAACAAAAGTACGAAGAAAGATAGATGTGATAAAAGCAATGTGAAGTATTAAAACAGACCAGGATCTATTATGTAATATTGGAGATAAACTAAAAATTTCAAAACAGGTGGAAAGACTTAGAAGATACAAAGATAAATATAAGGGAAAAGCACAAAATAAGCAGTTTATTGATGACCCAATTAGGAAATAAGGTAAAAGGAATTGAAAGACTGCCAAAAAAAGAGGAAGTAGATACATTTTGGAGAAGTATCTATGAAGATCCTGTGGAACATAACAAAGATGCTAAATGAATAGAAGAAGTAAAAGAAAGAATAAGAAGTTTAAAGGTGCACGATATGAAATGGGATGAAATAACAGCCAGAGAGATTGAAACAAAGTTGAGAAAAGCCTGTAAGTGGAAAACCCCAGGCCCAGATGCAGTACCTAACATCTTTGCACAAAGACTTAGCGATGAGTAAGAACTGTTTATATGCACACCCTGAACAGACACCAACTTGGTTAACAGCAGGAAAAACAATGTTTCTACTTAGGAGTGAACTTGCAAGCTACCCTAAAAATTATAGACCAATAACTTGCCTTCCAATGACATAAACTATACACTGGAATTGATGCTGACAGAGTTTATAGTCATTTAGAAGAAAATTCAAGTTATGGCAGTAGAACAAAAGGGCAATAGAAGAAAGTCATATGGAACAAAGGATCATTTATTGTTAGTCATAGTGGAGAACTGTAAAAAGGGGAGATTCTAAGTATGGCATGGATTGACTATAAAAAAGCATTTGATAGTATCCCACATTCATGGATGAAACAGTGCTTAAAAAATACACAAGATACACCCTACACTGATTGACTACATTATAGTAACCATAAAACAGTGGCAAACCACTGTGCAATTAAGCCATGATAAAGGACAAATTATTATCCCAGGGATAAAAATTCAAAGGGGGATATTTCAGAGTGACTCACTCTCACTGTTACTTTTATGCCTTGCCCTTAACCCATTAAGCTGTTTACTTAAAAACTTAGGCCATGGCTATAATTTGGCTCGTAGAAAACACCGAAGTCAAAAAAACTTATCTTCTCTTTCTCGATGATTTAAAACTGTATAGCTTATCAGATGAAAATGAAATCACAGCTGCAGACTGCCAAAACGTTTTGAGATGATAGAATGTCATTTGGTCTTGATACATGTGGAAAAGGAACCTTTAAAGCACGAAAACTGCATCACCAGGAAAATATCACTTTGGGACAAGAATGTGATACAAATGAACTTGAGCAAGAGGGAGTGTATAAATATTTGGGAATTGATGAAGGATCAACAATAAAATATCAAGAAATTTGAATAAAACTCAGTAAGGAATATGAATACTTTAGAAGACTTAAATTAATCCGGAGAACAGCGCTGACATCTGCGAACACGATCCAAGCTATAAACCAATTTGCTCTTCCTGTCCTAACTAACAGTTTTGGAGTGATTGACAGGCCTCAAAACATGTTGGATAGATTAGATATTAAAACAAGGATGCTTCTTGCTCACCAAATGATCTATAAAAATCAGTGTATACCAGGATTATATATTTCCCGTTCGTAAGTGGGTTGGGCCTCCTTGAAATTGATTACATGCATAGATCTGCAATCGTGGGACTCCACACATCTGCTGACTTCACAAAACCCAAATGTAGTGAAATCTTTGAATAAATCTAAGGTGACCTCTCTGCTTAATCTAGCAAAAGCATATAGGCAGCAACTAAATGTGCCAAAAAACAAAAGAAAGAGTATAAGGTGAAGCACCAGATGATAAGGCAAGAAATGTGGGAAATGCATGAATATTGTTGCAAGTACAGAAAACTTCTGGAAGAACCTCATGTTAATCAGGAATGAATATAGGAATGGTTAAGGAGAGGTAAATTCAAACCAAGAGATGAAAGGTTAATATTGGTGGCACAAGATAGTGTGCTACATACACATTGGTTTTCAAAGTCCACTGAACATATAAGAGAAACAGAAAATGTAGGTTTTGTAAAACTAAATTAGAAACAGTCTTGCACCTTTCAATGATCAATGCTACTTTTGTCTTCTTTTTTTGGACCACTATATCCGGTTTTCTAGCATCTATCTTTTGAACTGTTGGTAATGGGTAATCCCACGTAACATGAATTTCATCATTTTCTACGATGCTTTGTGGCTCATGTTTCCAGTGTTTTTCAGCCACTTCAATCCCCACAAGAGGAGATAACATACTAGATCTCATCATCACGAACATGGGGTCACAATGTTCAACACCAGAAGTATACCCCTCACTGGTGAGATCAGACCATAAACTAATCTCACTGGAAGTCCACATCCCGCTCCCACCTGAGATAAAAAAGACCACAGTGAAGAACTTCTCAAAAGCCGACTTAACACTTCTAAAGGCTAGTGTGGTCTCTTTTAAGGCCCCCAAGTCTGCGGAAACCATTACTCAAGCCGCTGAATCACTTACAAATGCCTTCTACCAGTACCTACAGGACTGCATGGATCAGGCAATCCCAAACAAAACAAAGACTCTTTGTACCAAAGGCAAGCGTCCAGTCTGGTGGACCCCAGCCATAAACGAGCTCTACAACAAAAGGAGGAAGCTACTACAAGATAGAGCAAAATCCTTAAAAGGGAAAACACCCTTGATCATTATAAGTAAAAAACTAAGATCTCTCATAAAATCATCCAAGGCAAATTTTGAGAGAAAAGTCGCTAAGGACTCAAAGGACAATCATAAGTCCTTCTTTAGCTATGTTAGAAACCAGGGAGGAAACTCCCAGATATGCTCAGAATTAGTTCAAAATGATGTAAAAATTACTGAACCTACAGACATTGCCAACATACTGGCTGACAGGTTCAGTGCAAACTCCCCAAAAGGTGAGATATCTATACCAGAGAATTATAGCCCCCCAAACATCTCTAACGCTCAGGTGAGAACTGCTCTTTCCAAGGCGAAAAGCACAGCATCCATGGGACCAGATGGTGTCCCCGGATGTGTGCTCCATGAACTCAATGAGGAATTAAACCCGCAGTTAGGGCAGCTGTTTAATCTTAGCCTCACCTCAGGATACGTGCCTAGCGAGTCGCGTACGGCAACTGTGGTCCCACTTCACAAAGGCGGTGCCTCCACCGACCCGGGAAATTACCATCCCATCAGCTTGACAAGCTTGATCTGCAAAGCTATGGAGAGGATCATAATGGAACTCATAAATAAAGACATAGGAGACTTGCAGACTTTGGATCCGACCCAGTTTGGCTTTGTCAAGGGCAGATCATGCCTTTTAAACCTGGTTGACTTTTTCGAAACAGTCACCAAGGCCATTGATGAGGGAAAGGCAGTCCACACAGCCTACCTCGACCTGGCAAAGGCTTTCGACACAATACCCCACTCAGGTATCATTGAAAAACTCATCAGTTTAAATGTAAACCTATATGTCACAAGATGGGTTGCAAACTGGCTAAGTGACAGAACCCACAGGGTCAGAGTTGCTGGCGCCATGTCAGACTCAAAGCCTGTCGCAAGTTGTGTCCCACAGGGCTCAGTCCTGGGCCCTCTCCTGTTCGGCATCTACTTTTCAGAAGTACAAGCAAACACAGGAGGATTATGGCTGACAAAATTTGCAGATGACTGCAAACTGGGCACCATAGTTGAGAACACATCTGACACAGATATCCTTCAGAAGGGTCTTATAGAAACGGATAACTGGTGCCAGAGCCATGGCCTAAAGTTAAACGCCAAAAAATGCATAGTCATACCCTTCGGGAAAAACAAGGTTATCCCTAGCTACCATATAGGCGGCAACCCACTAAGCACAGAAGAGGTTATCAGGGATCTGGGTACCCAGGTTGACAGTAACCTTTCATTTGACACTCAGGTTGCCAAAGTAGTTAGGAAGACCTTCTACATTGCCCACCTGATCATGAAGGATTCACATCTAGATCAAGGGAAGTCATCGTACCCTGTACTCATCACTCATCAGGCCAATGATTGAGTACAATGCCCCATTCGGAATGTATCTGACACGACACCTGCAGCAACTGGAAAGGCCCCAAAAGTTCCTCACCAAAAGGATAAAGTGTCTCAAAAATATGTCCTATGCTGCCTGACTGAAGGAACTTCAGCTCTATTCAGTCGCTTACCGTCTGCTCAGAGGTGACCTGTGCCTGACATACAAGGCCATGTCCAACCCAGAATTGATGAACATGCTTCACCTCAAAAAATCTAGATCCCTCAGAACTACAAGGGCGGGAGACTTAAACCTTGACACGGTTATTAATAGGACGTGCTAGAGGGACAGATTCATCACCCAGAGACTCCCTATGCTGTGGAACAAAATCCCGGTACATGTGAGGCAGAGCACCTCGCTGGCTTTGTTCAAGAGAAATCATTACCAATGGATGGGAGATCGCAGATATACCCCAGGGATTATCTCAGTGTCACTGCTTGACAGAGGCACAGCAAAATAATGGGCATAGTATCCTCCAAACTAAAGGGGTGGCGAAAGCCACAAAACTCTGGGCTAGGCTTATAAATGCCCTTGGGCAGATAGCCTAGTATGAACCTATGAACCTATGAACCTTGTTGCTGGCTGTGACACACTAATGGGAGAAGGACTCTGTACTGAAAGGCATAATTATGTGGCAAGACTGCTGTACTGGGGATTGTATAGACATTATGGTATTGAAGTGGCTGAAAAACACTGGAAACATGAGCCACAAAGCATCGTAGAAAATGATGAAATTCATGTTACGTGGGATTACCCATTACCAACAGTTCAAAAGATAGATGCTAGAAAACCGGATATAGTGGTCCAAAAAAAGAAGACAAAATGCTTAGAAAACCGGATTAAAAAAAAAATTTAAAAAAAGA
>NC_056732.1:1872200975-1872230975 GCF_019279795.1 Protopterus annectens
AATATGGCATTGGGCTGCATCATGAGTGACTCCAGTGCATTCAAGTATGTGGTATGGTTATCCTGGTTTATAGACAGGGACCTATAGCCATCAAGTACATGATATGGGACTTTACCTAAGGTAAATTGGATATGCATTAGCACAAGCATATCATATTGTTTGACCAATCTTGAGGTGTGCTTAGTTTTATGTAGATTGATACACCTCCAGCTCTTGTCCCTTCCTGTGTGGTAGCTAGTCTAAATGTATGGAAGACATTATAGCATTGCACTGCCAGGGTGCTTTCTGTGGCTTTAAAACAGATCTCAGTAACAGCATAGATGTCAACACTCTCCAGGGTGAAGAGTGCTTCCAGGGATTGGAGCTTCTTGTTGAGCGTCCTGACAATGAGCAGTAGCACCTTTAGTTTATCGTGAGTAGAATTTACTTTATTGGAGGGCTTATCAGCTTGGCATTGCCTTAAAGGCATAGTAGAGGTGGATAATGATTTGGCCAGGTGTCAAGGTAGGTTCATTTAAGGCCTTGTACACTAGGTACAGGCCACACCACAGAAGTCAGTAAGAGACAAAAAATGAGATAGAGTTTGAAGACATTCTGCGTAGATCATAGAAACTGGGCCTTTGATTTTCTTAGTGGGAACCACTGGGACTCTTTCAAAATGGATCATGTGCCTGGAAAATTACACATTGAAAGGTGTGCTACATTCTGTCATGAGCATAATATGAGAGGAGTAGACGTGAGTCATTGGCTGAACAGGTATCACACTGACCTTTGGTGCTGGAAGTTCAGAAGGCTATGGAGTACTTTCCCACACCAGTTATTTGGACTAAATGTCCTACACTGATACTGAAGTGCAGTATGGAGAGGGGGTGCTGCATTGCTCTGAGTACAGTCCTTTGGTATCAACTTAATCTGTTCAACTGTCCCACCACTGGTATAATTAGTCACAGCCCAGACAGCCTCCTTTTGAGTTTTGTAGTCACCCTTTCTAAGAATTTCTACTAGATATGGAACTAGTCCATGGTCTATGACCTGCTGAATTTGCATCTCCCTGCCTGCAGTGACGTTTGATATTGCCCATGCAGCCTCCTTCTGAATATTGTTTTTGTGATGACTTAGCAAAGATGGAAAAGCCGACAAGGCACCAGCTTCTAGAACTACTTGAGTTTGTTCATCAGTACCAGTTACAGTGTTACCAATTGCCCTCAAGGATGGAGTCACTATTGACAATTCATTGCATCGAAGGAGCTGAACAAGTTTAGGCACAATTCCAGTTTTCACCACCTCATCTATTCGGTCATTTGTGCCATCTGCGAGATAAGAAACAGCCCAGCATGCATCTGCCAAAACTTCTTTGTCATCATGGTGTACAAGTCGAACCAATGTTGGAAGCATCTGCTGGACAGCTGCCAAAGGTGGTGATGGATTCTTATTTCGGCACAAATTCGACAAATTCCATGTAATATTGTGCAAGTATCCTGGAGATAAAGAGGAAAACTCAGGCACAGCAAGGAGGGCAAGAAGAGGTTCAAGAACGCTACATTTAATAACCAGGTCTCTGTAGTGAGAACCATCACCTGCAATATTACCCAAAGCCCAAACAGCCTGTTCACTTATAAGGGGATGTGGGGATGTCAACAAGGATATAAAAGCTGGTATGGCACCCCGTCAACAACAGCTTCCGCTTGTCCTGATGTACCAGAAGCGATATTTGTTAATGCCCAAGCTGCCTCAAACTGAATAGGCTACACTCAGACTTGCTCAAGAAGGACACAAACTTGGCAATCAAACTAGTCTCAATCATATCATCGATGGGAGGATGACGCTGTCATGATAGAAGTTTCCTTGCAGCTTGAGTAACTTGAAGCTGAAGTTCCAGGTTGTTGCTGTTTACATTTTTAATGACTTCATCCAGTGGCCATAGAGCAGAAGTCTGCATGTTCGAATTTTTCTCTTGAAGTGGAGAGGTCGCCTCATCAGGAAAGCTGCTAACATTTCTTTTTTTAAGGATCTGTTCGTCTTTTTTAGCTTTTCTTAGTTCCACATTGACCGCCATTCGTCTTCGTCTCATTTCGTTCGCATCCTTCCCCTTGTTCTTGAATTTGTTCAAGTGAACATGAGCGTTCTCGTTGGAAACTGACATCTTCACTAGTTTTCAAACTAAAGCTCTCCCTCTTAAGCAATTGGATGAGATGTTAAACTGAGGCTCCATCAGCCTGAGTTGGTCATAGTACAGGTAGGTGTAAAATATCCCTCAGGACTTATGGAACAAAAAAAAATAGTAGAGGAAGTTCCCCAAGTGCTCCAACCAAATTTCTTAAAGTCAGTATATTAATATCAGCTCGAGTCTCCCCTTAAAAGAGGGCACTGGCCTAGAGGGACTAACCCAGTCACTAACAAGTAAATAAATAAATGACATCTACAGACCTAGAAGAAATAGCTTTGGTAATCAGAATGGCTCAGTTGAAAGATTTTCTAAGGACAGTAGATACATGGTTGTTGAAGGAGAGCTAATTGTCCGCAACAGTGCTCTTCTCACTGACTGGTGATTTTGAGTGGGGTATCACTTTTGTGATATGTGCATGGATGCTCACATTTTGTAAAGAACATGGTATACACTTCTTAGCATTTAGGTTTTGGTCATGATCCTGATATTTATTTCTACATGTTTTACCACTTTGTAGGATTAGGGAATCTTCAGGTGAATTCATGATGGCTCTAAGTTTGAAATAAGCTGTGAAACTGGTCAACAAGAGACTCCGGACATCAGCTTGGACATATGAAAAATAAGTACCGACAGAAATAGACCCAAATATGAGTCCTGGGGAAATCCCACTAGTAGTGAGTTTTTCAAAGGAGACAATCTGCCTCCATCCTGATTTTCTGTGTTTTGCTTGTGAGTCACTATTGCTGGTGGTGAGGTAAAATAAGAGCTTACTAGTTTGCTTGTAATGTCTGAGTGTGAAATGGTTTGGAATGAATTGGATAGGTCGAGGTACATTACATGTACAGATTTCTCCCTTGAACAAAGCTTCTTACATGTTTCTAAATAAATTTACTAGACTAAGCAGCCAGGATTATCTTTTTACAAACCCAAACTGGTTTTGGCCATGGGATTGCAAGCTGTCAATAAGGCCCATAATGATGTGCTGCATTATCTTGCAGATTAGGATGGTAAGGCATATTGGTCTCTCTCTGTACCTCTAGCACAAAATCATTTGAGAGGCTGAAGTTAAACTGATTCAGGAGTGTCTCAGTGAGACAGTACTTTCTACTGACAAAGAAACATCCCAGCACATTTTCAGGGCTCACTGAACCAGTACTGTAGTCTGAGAGGACACTTAAAACATCCTCAGAGTTGTATCTGTCTGAGTTGTACTGCTATCTTAGGTTATTAGCGTTAGAGTTTGTGAATTGTGAATATAAAGTTGAAATTAATTCTGCTACAAATATATGAAAGATAAAGAATAAAATAAAAAGTTTGCTTTAATGTAGGAATATAGCTTAGCAATTTAAAAATGGCATTCATATTGTATGACATAGCTCTGGCTGAAATAGGTGAAAAACAAAAAAAATCTATGAATGAACACAATATATTTCCTGAGCAGTTTGTTTCCTTTCAGACTTCTGACAATGGACATGCTTTTATAGTAGGTGTCTTCCTCAAGATACATGTTTGTCACAGTATTAAGAAAAGCTTGACGTAATTCCTCATAGATAAATGGACATGCCTTTTTATAGAATCATCAGAAAAAAGCCTAGAAAAGCAATTTTGGAAAGCAGGTATTCTATGCTTTTCTCATGTTTGCAGAACCGTTTACAAATATCCATTAACAGACTGGACCAGCAGCAGAACAGCTTGTACAGAGGTTTCCTTTCAGATTTCTGTTAATGGCATCTGCACATCAGCAAAAGTGCTTACAAGTAAATCACAAAAGGACAATAGAACAGACATTACGTGACTTCCCACAGAAGGCCAAAAAAGATACCAAGAGGAAATAAAATCTATGTGCGTGACTAACATTCTATATAACAACTGTAGTAATTCAGTTATATGAGAGAGGGACAGAGAGAGGTATTTTGGTAGAAACACACTTGTTTCGAGGTATTGTATGGAGAAAGGAAAGTCATCATCTATACTGTTTGTGAAGAAAGACTTTGTAAACATATGCTACAAACTAACAGAATAGTATGTGTGGTTTGTTTATAAAAAGCTATTTATTGGTTACTGCTCTTAAAGTCAGATGCTGCATCAGTGTATATTCTGCAAGTTTCTGTGGGCAACAGACTGTGATAGCTAGACTTTGATTTCAGCAGTAAACAGCCAGCAAGACTTTATGTCTTAAGTCTCAGCAAATTTCAGCTCAGCATAGAAGCAGCGCTCACAAATAAAATAAATTTTTCAGTTAGAAGCTTATATGTCATCTTGCAACACTGTATCATATTGCTTAAGAAGTTGTATGCTCACTTTTATAACTTTTCCACACCAAAAGTAAACACTTATATAGCTAAAAAAGCCGTCAGCCGTGTAGAATTCAACTAAAAATCTGTTGAGAGACTCTTCTGTTTAGAATAATATAAATAACTGCTAGACATTAACAATAGTACAGTATCTTTCTTCATTCATTTCTTTCATCAAGGGCAGATCATGCTTCCTGAACCTGGTGGATTTCTTTGAGACAGTTACTCAGGATATAGATAAGGGAAAGGAGGTACACACAGCTTACCTTGACCTTGCTAAAGCATTTGACACCATTCCCCATTCAGGTATTATTGATAAGCTCACCAGCCTGGGCATAAACCCTTATGTCACAAGATGGATCACAAACTGGCTCTCAGACAGATCCCATAAAGTAAGAGTAGCGGGATCTATGTCCGAATCCAGACCAGTAATGAGTGGTGTGCCTCAGGGCTCTGTCCTGGGGCCCCTCCTGTTTGGCATATACTTCTCAGAAGTACAGGCAAACACAGAAGGGCTGTGGCTAACTAAGTTTGCGGACGACTGCAAACTGGGTGCTATAATAGAGTCTCCGGCCAACATGGAGATCCTCCAGAAGGGCCTAAATGAGACTGATGCATGGTGCCAAAGCCATGGTCTCAAGCTAAATGCAAAAAAATGCGTAGTAATCCCCTTTGGAAAAAAACAGAGTAACCGCAAACTACAACATAGGAGGTAATCCCCTGAAATCTGAAGAAGAAATAAGGGATCTAGGGACCCAAGTAGATAGTCAGCTTTCCTTTGATAACCATGTTGCCAAAGTGGTTAGAAAATCCTTCTATGTGACCCATCTGATCACGAAAGGGTTTGCATCAAGATCTAAGGATGTAATGGTGCCCCTCTACTCTTCCCTCATCAGACCCATTATTGAGTACAATGCACCAATTGGAATGTACCTGGCTAGACATCTCCAGCAGCTGGAGAGACCACAGAGGTACCTAACCAAGAGGATTACTGGCCTCAAACAGTTGCCCTATGCAGCACGATTGAAAAAGCTAAGACTGCTCTCTGTTGCATACGGCTTTCTCAGAGGCGATCTCTGTCTAACGTACAGAGCCATGTCCTACCCAGAATTGTTGAACATGCTCCATCTCAGCAAAACCAAATCTACTCGAGCTACACACTCTAGGGATATAAACCTCAACACAACAATGAATAGAACATGCTGGAGGGATAGATTCCCTTTGCACAGACTTCCCTTACTATGGAACAGGGTCCCGATCTACATAAGACAGAGCCTCTCACTATCACTCTTCAAGAGGAACCTTGATGAGTGGATGGGTAACAGAAAGTTCACACCAGGGCTCACACCAACAGCACTACTAGATAGGGGCCAAGGGTACTAGCTGCTAGTACAAGGGTCTAGGGAACTACTAAAGGGGCGGTGAATACCGCACAATGTGGCTGGGCTAATATATGCCTTCAGGCAGATAGCCCAGTACCAACCTATGAACCTATTAGCACCCATCTAAACAGAATACTAGCCATGACACACCACCCTTCTAAACAGAATACTAGCCATGACACACTGGTCTCCTTTTAGTACCATTCCCTCCTTGGAGGATACAATGACTTTCTTCATTAACACACTTTCATGCATAATAAATTATATGGCTCCATTGGAACTAATCAGATGAAAACAATCTATCCTGGCCACAAATCACTGGCAAATAAGAGATTGATTATGGAGAATGTACCCTTTCCCAAATCAGCTTCATTGTATTTTAAGAGTGTAGAGCTTCTAGAAACCACTGCAAGGAATACAGTATATAATAAAGGAAATGTATGTCAGTCACCTCCAAATCTTCAAACACACCCACAAGGTTTTCTGGGACAGTATACAATCCACAATTATTCCTAACAGAGAGTACACAGCCAAACTGTGTACCCCAAGTCATACCATTGACAATTTATAATTATTTTCAGAAAGCCACCTTAAATCTTAGAGTTCATATCCAACAATACACTATCCCTGTTTCTTTATAATTGTTATAATTATTTAATTCGGCAATAGGTTAAACTTCGGTCACTAAGCATAAATGAAACTTTATTGTGTATTCAGAGGAATTCTAATCCCTCCCAAATTTATTCAGATGGTTACCTTATTTTAGCCAAGCCTCAAAATGTTCCACATGGATCAGCACTTTACTTTTTTTAACAACTTTAAATGGTATTTCCTATTACTGGAGCTTTTCTCCCTGGGCCTCCACTAATAAAGGACTTGTGTCCAGTCGGACGGTCCTGGTAAACAAATGTAAAATAACTAAATAAATATCTTTTGATGTCTCGTACATGAATGCAGTATAAATCAAATATGAAAACTATATCTGTGTAACATACACCGACAGTCATCAATAACTTATAAAATGTACATGTCATAATGCATCTTTCATAGCACAGAAGTAGCAAACCAGGAAAGCTTGGAGATTACACCTAGACTGGTACAGCCTCAGCTAACAGTTTTTGAGATATTACAATTAATACGAAAAACACTGGGAACGTTCATAACTTCTTGCTACTGTCATAGCATAGCACCATTAGTGTGCAAAACTATTGCTAATATTCATAAATGCAGGAACAAAAAGAGGTACAGAGCTCAAGGTGTATGTGTATGTGTGTGTGTGTGTGTGTGTGTGTGTGTTACCCACATCGCTATTATGGGTGCAGTAACAAAAATATTAATATTCATAAACTGCTTGTTACCTCCAGACTTACCATTTTGAAATATTACCATTAAGATGCAAAAACTATAATTCATTTTTATAACCGTGGGAACCAAAAAAAGTTGTCTGTCTTAGGATGAGCGCATTTTGCCTACCCCCTTTTCACGTTAACCCTCCCTCGATAGTGGAAGAGAGAAATGGGCACAGCATGCCATGCACGTGAGCTGTCGATGATTGTTGCCATAGATTAACAAAAATATAATTGGCATTCTATGTTTCAGCAGCTTCTAAAGCATCTGAAATTCATTTTCGTGATAATAAGCTGGGCTGAACCCTGTTATCTCCTTTTTCCCAAATATGTGTACCCTCAGAAGTAGACTCCTCATTCATTCTGAACATACTGTATGACCCTGTGGTACCAAATCGTATGGAATGCCACATTGCAGAACACCTGAAACATAACTTGTAGTGCTTTTAAAAAACACAAGGCCATGCATACAGCCTGTAAAAATAATACAAGTCAGGAACAGGAAATATATACAACCTGGATTTCTATGCTTCATCATATGTCTCTCCTAGCAATGTGAAGTAAATGATGAATGTGTCAGCCTATTTTATTATATATTCATGCAAACCCCTCCCTCCTGCTCTTTTATGTCATGAATATTAATTAGGTTGCTGGGGCAGTGTAGGGACATATTTTCCAGTAAGACAGGAAGTTGATGTTATCTTTTTCTTGAGACATATTTGGTTAATGTGTTGGACAGTACATAAATACTTTTGATTCCTGTGGAGCTTAGACCTCGCAAGCAGTTGTTTGATTTCCCTGAACACTGTGGAACATCATGAATTTGGAGGTAACAACTGAGCTGATGAGAAAAATTATTTCTGTTACAGCTGGCATTTATTATTACTTTTTTCAAATCTGAGAAAGTACGCCTTGTGTTAGTGAAAAGTGTAGTTTGTGTTGCATGCTGTGGGTGGGATTGGGGGAAGGGACAGGATAAAATGAAGATGAAAGGAGAAACAATTGTGCTTTACAGGGAGCTGCAGAGGGAAAAGGATTATGTGAAAAATGTTTTATTTGTGTTTGTTCACTGACATGGACCACTGATCCTGCTAGATTGTTTTCAAGCTTTGCCCAAAATATCATTTGTGTTGAAAAAATATCCCCTTTGTGCTTCTGATTCCAAACATTAACTAGCAGCATACTCTTGTGTTTCTGAGCCTGGCAATTTGTACTGGCAGGGACAAAGCAAAGGTGTTAAAGCTGGAGGAAAGAGCCTTCAGTGGGAGGGATTAGCTTATAGTATAAGTTCCTACATGGCAAGTTACAATGGCTATACACAGTTTTTAATTGAGGAAATGTTAAGTAAAATTAGATTTACATTCTATACTGTATGCAAGAAAAAGTGTACAAAATAAAATAAACATGCAAAAGGAAATATACATTGTTACATGTTAGTTTGAGATTTTTTAACTCTGAAGCTGTTTCATTGCCTGTATCTTGGAAACATGAGCATTTATTTGGCTTCTCAAGCAGGGTTTCTATTATTTGGTTTCTCAAAGAGGGTTTCTATTAAAGATTTTTTAAATACTCAAGAATGCTGTTGCACTTAATTTCTTTTGGTAGGTGTTTTTAAGAGCAGGCCCTCTTCTGGAGATGGATTTCTCTCCTAGGGCTTGTTTGAATCAGGGCATAGAAAGAGTAAGCAAATTGTCATGCCTGTGTGCAGTTTTGGTCTCTCAGGGGTACTTTTCTTTTGAAAGGGAGACAGTATCCTGTTGTAAGAATTTTGAATGTAAGTGGTCCTTGTAGAAGAATAGCCATACCTGGTAGTTGGTGCCAGTGCATTGCTGAAGTTATTCACAGTGGTTTGCTCTGTGTCCAGCCAGGACTGCTAATTGCATAGCTTTATTTCCAGGGATTGTAATTTTTGACAGATATAGACACAGTTCATGTGAGTAGAGAGACAGGACTTAATACTGTTTAATATAAGAACATAACATTATACAAACATCAGAGGCTGAAACAAAAAAACATTTGGCCATCTGATTGATTACATCTCTTTTTATAGCAGAAAAGTTCCAAGATAGGTCTGTAATACAGATTACTTGTCTTGAAGGGTGGCCTACCCTCACTTGTTGGGAGTATGTCTCATCCCTCTTAGCAACTGTCAGAACTGTACTGAGTACTGCTGCTACCAAAAGTGTGTTTCTGCAAACATCAAACTATATCCTGTAGTACCTTCTATGTTGTATGGACAGGGCCGGATTACTTGTCCTGCTGTGTGGCCTTCCCACACCTACTAGAATATGTCCTCTTCCTCTCGGCTGCTCTCAGAGCTCTGCTGTATGCTCCCAGAAGCATTCCTCTGTGCACTGGAATGCAGTAGTGTCTGCCCTGCACAGTAACAGCATGTGCTCCATTAACAGTGCCCTGTGGCTATAACACTCAGTGCTTCTGCTAGGTGTCATCTAAGTGGATGGATAGAGCCACTTCCCTCCTCCCTTGGATGGACAAGCCAGCTGCTCCTTGAATCTGGGTCACCTGCCATAGGCAGAGCTTTATCCCTCTGTACCAAAGCGATAATTTACTATGGTGATTGATTCTGAGATCTCTTTAGAATGTGAGAATGAAAAACTTGAGAGCGAGGAATCTCAAGGGTCGTTATGGGGGTGCTGCTTGAAATTAGATGGAGTACAATGGAATAGCAACCTTTTGAAAAATACTTTATATAACATACTAAATTGGGTTAATTAGATACTGTTAGTAAGAGAATGACAACTTATAGCGTCTGGAATGTTGTAATGGTGCCTCCTGAGCTATGTGTTTAATGCACGTTTAACACTTATGACTGGATCATTCTAATTTATGCAGAGGACTAGAAGAAATTTTGGTAAAAATTATATGGCCAAAGAGTAGTTTGGGATGTAAAGTAGTTTCTAAGGAAACTTGTATGTATTTGTGAGCTGGTATTTTAAACTGGAAGATTTACTTATGCTATATTAGGAGTTGGTACTCTTCTTTGTCGAATTTCTGATAAGTTATTGCAAAAGTTATGTTTGATTTCTGCTGTTTTAATGGTTATCAGACATTGAATAAGTTATAAATGTATTTTTAGCCAGTGGTATTGGTGATTTAATGCCTGCCTAAAGCTGCTTTGGGTTACTGTTAGCTGTACTTTGAATGTGTGGAAATGTCATTGGTTTGCATATTGAAGAAGGGTTTTACTACACGTTTGATAGTTTATTTGCCTTGGTTTCAGATTTCTGACATTATTTAGAGGTGAAATTCTAAATGGGTTATGGGAATAAGAATTGAAGAACTGCATGGCATCATCTAAAGATGCAGAGGTGTAGCCAGGTCAGGCTGAAGGCTGCAGCTCTCCAGGGTACAAGGTGACAGGTAGTGTGATTGGCAGATGCCATTTTTGAGGGAGTGCAGTGCCAGCATAACTTGGAGTTGAGGGTTGTGCTGGATTAGGGTGCTGCATCCAGATAAACTAGCTATGATTCTGTAATGATGGATAAAGTATTGGTTACCAATCCATAGCAGAGATCAGAGTAGTTCTCAGCAAAAAAGGTATTGTCATTCTTATCTTTAACAGGGTCTGGATGCTTTGGAATGTTTCTTGTTGTGCAGGTAATAAAAAGTGACCATAATTCCAGATTTATTTTAGAGGGATGCAGGAGTCATTCAGAGAGTCAAATTATCATTTTTTGGCTGTGTATTCTAATAATTAAAGATGTTAGTCAAGCTAGGTCATAGAGACTTGTTTTGGGAAATGAAAAGGTGTCATTACGGTAAGCCCTATTTTTTACATTGCTCATAATAATTAGTACTGCAGTAGTTTGGGAGATTTTGATTGTTCAAATTTTAAACGTGTTTAAAATAATTCCTGTTATCCAAGGCAGGGAATTGCTTGTTTGAAAGGTACAGGTGATTCTGTCTTATGATATTCATTTTGTTATATATACTTTGACTATTTCAGTGGACAGTTTTGAGAAGTTTCTTCTTTGCATTAATGTTCAAATGATGATGCTAATTTGTAGGCAGAAGGTCAGAATGCATATGGCCATGGTTAACTACACATTCCATAAGAACTGGATTATCTATTTGATAGATTCATTTGCTTTCAAGTTATTTTTGCTTTAATTTTCATTTTGAAGTGTAAGTATAGCTCTGGAAATTATTACTAGAAAGACTGGTAGTTTGTTCACTGTATTATTATCTCAAACTTGAAGCCTCAAAAAAGATATTGCTTGAGTTTTGGTAGCAATTACTGAGTATGAAAAAAAAATTCCAAATAGTTATCTCCTCACTTTTAAAACTTTCCAGGTTGTTTGGCAGTCTTAGTTTTAGTGGTAAATTATTTAATAAGCAACCATTTCTCCCACGAAAGAATCTTCTCCCCAAGTCTTTTCTAAGGACTGCATACTTAGCAGACAGACCAAATGTTCTTGTTCCAGGGTAATTAGAATTAAACTTTATCCCAATGGAAGTTGCCAGTAAAACAGTTGTCAGGCATTCGTAAATAACATCGTCACCCAACATCAACTTTAATTTGCTTAAAAAAATATTTCTGAATTTTCTGTAGCGCACCAATTGAGTCCTATTATACATATAGATCATGGCACAGTATTCAATATAAGGTCTAATTGTCATCTTGTGGATCGGAAGGAGGACTGTTTTATCCCTTCAGGAAATACAGAATAAAATGTCCTTTAAGACAGAATAACATTTATTAACTGTATGTATGCTATCTTCATAGGGCAACATGCTATCTATAAAGACGCCCAAGTCTGTAACCTTTTTTCACCAATATTACTTTGTTTATTGCATAACAATAGCAAAGATTGATATTCCCAAAATGAATAACCTTTTCTTTACCAACATTACATTTCATATGGTTACTCCTAAATCATACATATAAATTATCCAGGGATGTCTGCATTCTTGCTTGATCCTTAATTGAGTTCACAAAAGCTTCAGTTTTATAGTCATCAAGAAGATTGCTAACCCATGCTCCTCTTTCTACAGGGAAGTCAGACGTAAATAAATTAAACAAGAATGACTGGAGTGTTGATCCCTGCAAGACGTCCTCAGTGACAGAGAGTCCTTAGAGGCATCATGTCCAACTCTAACCCTTGAAGTTCTCTCAGCCACTTGTTGACCCACCTTATTATAACATCATTAACTCTAACCCTTGAAGTTCTTTCAGTCAGCCACTTGTTGACCCGCCTTATTATATATTTATTTATTTTTATTTATTTTATTTTACATTTGTTAACCGGGCTAGTCAAACTGGAAGTATTTCCATTTTCAGTAGAGGCCCGGGGAGAAAAGCTCCACATAGAGATAAAAACACAGTTACATGATATACAAAAATTTAGCTGTGGTAAAAAGGAGAAAGGAGGTGGGGATATACAAATATGCAGAAACACATCATAGGATTCAATACTAACATAACATAAAAGGATATACTTATTAACATTTGTTTTGGTCACTGCATTTATGATTGCACTATGGGGTACAGAATCGAGGAGTCTTGAAAGGTCCAAATGCACAACAATCCACTAGCAAACCCATATTGGTGGGTAGCCATCTTGATAACAAATATCAAGGTAGTCATACAACCCATACGAGAAAATTTCCAAGTCTGATATGAATTCCTCAGTCATTAATTTATGCAATACCCTTTGAAAAATGTTCTAATTATGTAAGTCACATTGATTGATCTAAAATTATCCACATAGTTGTTAGTTCCACTTTATTGGAACAAAATAGCATTCCTTCACGTATAAGAGACTTATCCTGACTGCATAGTTATCTCAAAAAGCCAACAAATACATGGGACTAGAGATTTACAGAAGGTTGATAATATAAATGGGATTTATTATCAGGCACTGCAGCTGATGTGGGATTTATTGCTTTTAACACTTTTCATCCATGGTATGAGAAATGGTAGGACATGTGCCCTCTTGCACTCATTATACACTGGTATTGTTATTGTCACTGAACAGTTAGACTGAGGAAAAACTTCCAAAAATAATATTGCCCATTAGTTGTTTTTGAATCAGTATTTAAGTCATTCTTAATCGCACTAATACAGTTTCTTGAGGCCTCATTTAACCCTATCAGAAGTGATTAAGTAGTTTAGTGTTTTATTATTCAGGGTTTGATGAGCAGTTATGCTCAATATTGACTCTTAATGTTTCTCCTAAGTGACTGATACTTGGTTCTAATTTCACCAATGGTACCTGTTTTGATTACATCTGCCCTTAACAAAGCCGAACTGGGTAGGGTCCAGTGTTTGGAGGTTTCAAATGTCTCTGTTAATGAGATCCATGATGATGCACTCCATAGCTTTGCAGACCAAGCTAGTCAGGCTTATAGGGTGATAGTTCCCGGGGACCATTGTGGCTCCACCTTTGTGGAGTGGAATAACCGTTGCTGTACGCCATTCTGTGGGTGTAGCCTGTGGAGAGGCTGAGTTTAAACAGTGTGTTTAGGTGAGGGGTTAGTTCATCTTTGAGCTTGTGTAGGACGCAGCCTGGGACACCATCCGGTCGCACTGATGCTGTGTTTTTGGCTTTGGGGAAGGCTGTTTTAACCTGAGTGTCTGTGATTTCAGGGGCACTACATTCTTCTGGTATAGTTATGAGCCCTTTTGGGGGTGAGGGGGGTGAAGTTTGCACTGAACCTGTCTGCCGGGATGTTGGCTATATCGGTCGGTTCAGTGTATTTTGTGCCATTCTGCACTAACTCCGAGCAGATCTGCGAATTGCCACTTAGATTCTTGACATAGCTAAAGAATGCCTTGTGGTTATCTTTGGAGTCCATGGCAATTTTTCTTTCGAAGCTAGCCTTGGATGACTTTATGAGGGAACATAGTTTCTTGCTGGTACTGATCAGGGATGTCTTCCCTTCTTGGGATTTTACTCTTTTCTGTACTAGTTTCCTCCTCCTGTTGTATAGCTTGTTTATGGCGGGGTTCCACCAGACTGGTTTCCTTTTCTTGGAGGAGTGAGTATTGGTTTTGTTTGGGATAGCACGATCCATGCATTCTTGTAGGTGCCTGTAGAGTGCGTTAGTAAAGGATTTTGCAGCTTGGACAGCGTTATCCTTTAGCATGGGGGCTTTGAAACTTCCCACCTCGGTCTTAAGTAACGTGAAGTTTGCTTTTGAAAAGTTTTTCACAGTAGTTTCTTTGACCGGGAGGTGGTGGCGGAATGTGGATATCCAGAGTGATTAATTTATTATCTGATCTAACCAGCTAGTGGTTGACCTCCGGTGTGGAAAACCGGTTGCCCATGTTAGTGATGACCAGGTCCAATATGTTGTTACCTCTGGTGGGGGTGTTGACCAGTTGATCCAGGGCATTTGAGTTTATAAATTCTAGGAAATGTTGGGCAAGGGAGTTTGTACTTGAGTAGTTCTCCCAGTTAATGTTTGGGTAATTGAAATCACCCAATATCAGGGTGTTTGGCAGGACCTTTATGTTTCCCAGTGTTTCCAGTAATGCGGAGTGGGGGTCCTGGGACATGGTGGGTGATCTGTAGCAAGCTATAATTTGAATAGCACTTTTGCCCATTGTTATTTGCACGTGGATGATCTCTGAAGCATTGTGCTATGCCACTAACCTGGAGTGGGTATCCTTGTTGAATATGGATACTCCCCACCTTTTGTGTTTCAGTCTGGGTTTTGTGGCCAAAATGTATGGTATGAGTTATAGCCTGGTAGTGCTGGGCTGCTCTCTGGAACCTTAAACCAGGTGTCTGTTACTGCACATATATCAATTTTCTCCATACTGAGGAGTGCCTTGAGTGCGTGCATTTTTGAGGTTTAGACTTCTGGCATTGAGTAACATTACCCTCATTTTTTTGTTACTTGTGCTATTTAAGGTGGTGTGTTTGTCTTTTGAGCCTTGCCTAAAAAAGGCACTATGGGGGTGGCAAGGGCCTTGGCCAGTATTCGAAAGCCTAAGGGTGACAGGTGCAAGCCGTCTCTAGCGAAGCAGCGTGGCTTGTCGAGCATGTCATCCCAGGCTGACAGACACTGGATCCCCTTTGAATGACACCAGAAGCTTAGCCAGTTGTTGAAATTGATATTTTTTTCAGTATACCGTATCATTCTTGGTGAGGGCAGGATGCTACTCAGGGTCAGGGTCATGCCGGCCTGGGCTACGTGATCAGAGAGCTCCTCCATGTCTCTTTTCATGTAGTCCAGGGAGGTACAGCTCAGGTCATTCACACCAACATGAACAATGACAGAGTCAGATTTGTACTTGTTCTGGAGTGACCTGAGTGCTTGTGTTATGTGGCGGATCCTGGCACCCAACAGGCAGCTAACAGTAACCTTCTCCTTGTTCAGCCTAGTGAGTGGGATGTCAGTGTGCCTGACTATAGAGTCGTCTATTACTAGTGTGTTGGGTATGTTATTTTGCCTTAAGGGCTGTGATTGGGTGGCACACTGGTTTTGTGAAGTATGTGTTTCATGGTTTGTGATGAGGGGTGGATGTTGCTTGGATGTTTGCTTTGGAGGTCTCTGTTGTTTCTGCAGATTTTTATTTAGAGCCTCTGAGTATGTTTTCATGTATTTATGTGTGTTTATTGCCGGTGCTGGTTTCATAGGTCTATGTGAGACTGGTGGTGTGATGCAAGTAATTCCCTTCTCCTCTTGACTGCCTGGTCCAACCTTGGGTTGAGGGAGCTTAGCCTCCAGTTTGGCTGTATAATTGCATCTCTTGCATGTATTAGTGTTTGGTGGAAGGAGGAGAGGGTTGTCTGTGTACATGAGGCAATTGTAACATTACCTTAAAATGCCCAGATTCAGCAGTTGGACTGGAGAGTACACCATTGAAACTGCCCTTTGGACATGCCTGGATAGGTACAGTGAACTGTTTTACTGATTGGCCAGTAAGGTGGAATAGAGAGCCTTGTCCTCCCCTACAGTGTAGGGGGGGGGGTCTAGTGCTAAGGTTTATTAGTGCTTGCTATGAGTTTTGAGCAAGTGCCTATATGAAAAGTGAATGGTTTGAGTGCTTAAGTTGAAAGTTTGTCTAGTTTGAAGGGAAAAATTGAAGAGTAGACTTTGTGGAGCCAGGAATAGTTATACCCTAGTGAACCGGCGCTGCCTGGTGCGCAAAACCTTGCAAATGCGCGTTTTATAGCAGGGAAATGAAAGAGAGAGAATATTTTGGGCCATTTTGGACTAATTTCTTTTTGTTATATATACTTTGACTATTTCAGTGGACAGTTTGGAGAAGTTTCTTCTTTCCATAAATGTTCAAATGATGATGATAATTTGTAGGCAGAAGGTCAGAATGCATATCTAACGTCACATTCTATAAGAACTGGATTATCTGTTTGATAAATAGATTCATTTGCTTTCAAGTTATTTTTGCTTTAATTTTCATTTTGAAGTGTTAAGTATAGAACAGTAAATTATTACTAGAAAGGCTGCTAGTTTGTTCACCGTATTATTATCTCAAACTTGAAGCCTCAAAGAAGATATTGCTTGAGTTTTGGTAGCAATTACTGAGTATGAAAAAAAATTGTTCCAAATAGTTATCTCCTCACTTTTAAAAATTTCCAGGTTGTTCGGCAGTCTTACTTTTACTTTTAGTGGTAAATTATTTAATAAACAACCATTTCTCCCATGAAAGAATCTTCTCCCCAAGTTTTTTCTAAGGACTGCATACTTAGCAGACAGACCAAATGTTCTTGTTCCAGGGTAATTAGAATTAAACTTTATCCCAATGGAAGTTGCCAGTAAAACATTTGTCAGACATTCGTAAATAACATTGTCACCCAACATCAACTTTAATTTGCTTAAAAAAATATTTCTGAATTTTCTGTAGCCTCACCAGTTGAGTCCTATTATACATACAGACCATAGCACAGTATTCGATATATGGTCTAATTGTCACTTTGTGGATCAAAAGTAGGACTGTTTTATCCCTTCAGAAAATACAGAATAAAATGTCCTTTAAGACGGAATAACATTTCTTATTAACTGTATGTATGCTGTCTTCATAGGACAACATACTGTTTATAAAGACGCCCAAGTCTTTAGCCTTTGTTCACCACTGTTACTTTGTTTATTGCATAACAATAGCAAAGATTGATATTCCCAAAATGAATAACCTTTGCTTTACTAACATTACATTTCATATGGTTACTCCTAAATCATACATATAAATTACCCAGGGATGTCTGCATTCTTGCTTGAGCCTTAATTGAGTTCACAAAAGCTTCAGTTTTATAGTCATCAAGAAGATTGCTAACCCATGCTCCTCTTTCTACAGGGACGTCAGACGTAAATAAATTAAACAAGAATGACTGGAGTGTTGATCCCTGCAAGACGTCCTCAGTGACAGAGAGTCCTTAGAGGCATCATGTCCAACTCTAACCCTTGAAGTTCCCTCAGTAAGCCACTTGTTGACCCACGACTTGAATATTGATCCCTGCAAGACTTCCTCAGTGATGGAGAGTCCCTAGAGGCATCATCACCAACTCTAACCCTTGAAGTTCTCTCAGTCAGCCACTTGTTGACCCGCCTTATTATATACTTATTTATTTTTATTTATTTTATTTTACATTTGTTTTTAGCTGTGGTAAAAAGGAGAAAGGAGGTGGGGATATACAAATATGCAGAAACACATCATAGGATTCAATACTAACATAACATAAAAGGATATACTTATTAACATTTGTTTTGGTCACTGCATTTACGATTGCACTATGGGGTACAGAATCAAGGAGTCTTGAAAGGTGCAAATGCACACAATCCACTAGCAAACCCATATTGGTGGGTAACCATCTTGATAATAAATATCAAGGTAGTCACACAACCCATATGAGAAAATTTCCAAGTCTGATCTTAATTCCTCAGTCATTAATTTATGCAATACCCTTTGAAAAATGTTCTAATTATATAAGTCACATTGATTGATCTAAAATTATCCACAGAGTTGTTCGTTCCACTTTTATGTATTGGAACAAAATAGCATTCCTTCACGTATAAGAGACTTATCCTGACTGCATAGTTATCTCAAAAAGCCAACGAATACATGGAACTAGAGATTTACAGAAGGTTGATAATATAAATGGGATTTATTATCAGGCACTGCAGCTGATGTGGGATTTATTGCTTTTAACACTTTTTCATCCATGGTATGAGAAATGGTAGGACATGTGCCTAGGCACTCATATACACTGGTATTGTTATGCACTGAACAGTTAGACTGAGGAAAAACTTCCAAAAATAATATTGTTAGTTGTTTTGAATCAGTATTTAAGTCATTCTTAATAGCACTAATACAGTTTTCTTGAGGCCTCATTTAATCTATCAAGTGCTTAAATAGTTTGTGTTTATTATTCAGGGTTTGATGAGCAGTTATTAACTCAATATTATTTCTTAATGTTCCTCCTAAGTGACTGATACTTGGTTCTAATTTCCTGGTACCTGTTTTGAATACATCAGCCATATTATTTCCTCCTTCTGCTTAGTCTGTCCATTAGAGCGGTCCACCCTGCACTTTTTTTTGTTAGTAAATTTTTTCGTAGTAACATTAGAAGCATGCATATCTATCTTTAGATAAAGTCATCTATAAAATAAATCCCATCAATCTTAAATTGATGCTTTCAATCTTCAAACCAATTCCAACTGACCAGTTCCTTTCAAATTGTTCTGTATATTTTATTGTTGCTTAGTTGAGTCTGACTGTTCATGACCTCCAGGACTACAGCACACCTTGTCTGTTAACGACCCATGTTTAGTGCCTAGGTCACTGTTGCAGTAGCTTAACGTAAATATGTCCTACCCCCTGTGACTGGCCAGCTTTCTAAATTAAAGGGTGCCTTCCATGTGCTACAGCTGTCACCAGCTCAACCAAAGCTCCAGATAAAAACAATTGGAGAGTGAAAAGCTTTAGACCTATTTATATACCGAAGAGCACTCCTTCAGCTGGCTGGGTGGAATTGTCAGTCCGCTAGCAGTTCTTGAAAGCTGGGCAGATATGTCCACTGTTGGGGTAAACCTTCCACTAACTTTACTTTTCTAAAGAAAACTTGTGCTTTTCTTACTGACGGATATGCTTTAGATAAGGAACATATTTTTTTGGGTGTCATTGCATTTCTAAGAGGGTATATGAGTAAATGCTTATGAGGAACATTTTGTGTGAAAGCTTCTATGTTTTTGACAGGATTGTTTCTCAAATTTTGTTGTGTGTTTCTGTATTGGGGATAGGATATTGTGCTTCTGGGGAACACTCGGTGATTTGCTTACTTCAGAGGTACTTGTTCTCTATTGTACTATCCACTTTTGAAGACTCTTTCTTGGCTTACCAATGGAGCTGTTCCTGCCACTGGTCTCTCTGATTTTACATTTCCCTGCCCAGAAGAAAGAAAAAAATTATCACAGAGTCTTTGGGTATCAGGCTGGTTCTTGTTATGCCTCAACCACTGGTGGGGGTTCTGTTGTGGCTGCTTGTTGATCCTCAGACCACTTATTCCCCCATGTTCTTTTGGTGTAGCATATGCAGCCAATGGAGCCTGTGGGATAACCACGTCCTCTGTGGCTATAGGGATGCCTTGACGAGCAAGGGAAAATCACTCATGTCTGCCCCCTGGGAAGGAGTAGGTGAAGGTACTTAACTTAGCTGGAATAGGAACCTGCTTCTGGGGCTAGTATGACTGCTGAGAATCTCTCCTTTTCCATGGAGTCGACCAGGAAAGGGGATCACAGTGAGAGAACCTTCCAGTCTCATGTTATTAATTCTATATGCAGAGAAGGATTTCTGTTTTTTCTGGGATTTGCTAAGGAACTTGTTGATGATTTTTCCTTGCCTTCTGTTTCCTCAGTCAGGAAAAGAGTTCCCTGTCTTTGTGACATGTATCCTTAGTGAGAAGTGCAGGCATTACAGGGGAGGGTTGTACCTCCAGGAATTTCTTTCAAACTCTGAACATTCTGGTTCTGAGGAAAGTTTGGCTTCAGATTTCCCTCCTGAAGATTTATTCTTTTTGGAACCCTTTTAAGATGAAAGAGGTTTTTCATTGGGATCAGAATGTAATTCCTATAGCACAGCAGATGTAGTATAATTTGTTACAGTTGGAAATGCCAAATTCTGTGGCCATTCCTCCTGTGTTGCTTGCTTTTTTTCCCCCTCAGAACGTCTAGCTTACCTGATAACCAACCTCCTGCTCCTGTGAAATGTGTTACATAGGGTACTTCAGACTCATAATCATTTGTTTTCAAATCCTAAACCAGACTTGGCTTCGATTTCTTTAGCCAAAACTGCTTCTCCAAAACAACTTACAGCTACTAATGCCACCACCGTCGACAAAGATGGGAAAGCAATGAATAAACTGGGTGAGAAAATGTATTATTTATTTATTTGTTTGAAATATGTTTACTGGGAAAATCCGACTGGGTGGGTGGCCTGGGGAGAAAAGCTCCAGAGACAATTAGCATATTACATTAGCTTACTACAGAGAAACAACATATAATAATGGATATCACATCATTTTTACATATATTAAATGAAACATATTTGCACAATTACAGAAATTAGATATTATTAAAGAGACTATATACATGGGACAAGTGGTTGTTACAAGTATATGATTCATTCAATCAGTAAGATTCTGTTTGATAGTTATATAATTTTTGTTTATTATAATGTACTTAGTATACAAATCTTATAGTACAGGGGTGGGACAGGAGAGGGAAAGCAGGGGATGGAAATGTGCGTTTATTAGTAAAGTGTGGGGTGCAGGGAGGAAGCAAAAAGTAGACAGAAAATTTAGGGGACTGTATAGTGATAATAGTGGTGTAAGGTATCAGTAAAAGGGGCAACAAATTATCAATTGTGTAAAATAGAATAGCAAGATGGAGGGTAATGCTGTTATAGTTACAAGTTAAGGAGCTATTTGATTAACCTGGTATAGAACATGAGCACACCCATGTATCTTTTAGATTGTTTTTAAGAGAGACAGAGAGTACTTTGATGTTTAGGGTGTTAAAACTGTTATGCTCGTAAGATGAAGTTTTTACTTTTCCCTTTTGATAACTTGTAGAAATCAATAGTTAACTTTTCTTCTGCTAAGGTAAACTATTCCTTGCATGCCTTTGTTATATCTGCTTCTCAAGGTACTAAACACATTTTATAGTGTGCATATGATACTTATTCCTGGTCAACAGCTGCCTCTCTTGGTTCAGTATTGAGAAGCCTTGCTTGGCTTCATTCACAGACTATTACAAAAGATGTTAAAACTGAAATTTTAAATTTTCCGTTGAGTAAGTAATTTTTGTTCATCTATTCAGCCAGGGTTGTAAAGAACTCTTTTGAAGGGGGAACTTAATACAAGGAGTGACTCAGATTACACAACCCTCCTTTTTCTAAGGAAATAAAAATTTCCTCTCTGCTTCATCTGCCTTTTTTAATAAGCTATTTAAGCAGCAAGAGACCGGCGAACAAGATTTTAAAAGCAGTGACAGGGATGCTCCAAAATAAAAAGAAAAGGCTCAAAGGTCAAGGTCAGTCCTCACAATCAGCATGACTATTGGCCTCATCAGGCCTTTCCCCTTTCCATCCTGGCAGCTTCTCCATCTCTCTGAGACTTCATCTTCCCTTGTGATATCAGATTGTTACAATACGATGGGTTCTGAAGGTAATTTGGCAGAATATGGAGATCCTTCCTTCTTCTCCAGGGGATTCTTCCTTGCAAGGTGAGCCAGTGCTAACCCAGGGAGTTATACAACCTGTACCTGTCTGACTCTGTGACAAAGGCTTTTATTCAAGGATTTTTTTTATACCAAAAACGGAAGGATTCTTGAGACATGTACTGGACCTTTCCTTTCTAAATGTTTTTAAGATTCCAAAGTTCAAAATATTATCCCTTTAGTTCCTCCTTCCTGTAATTCCCCCCTCTAGCCTTTATGGAAAAGCTAGATTTAAGGAACACTGGTCACATTCCCATTGGTAAGCAGTTCAGCCATATTTTTAAGGTTTGCTGTCCCTGGTTTAAATTATCAGATCTCTGCCCTACCCTTTGGAATTTCTATAGCACCAGAGGTATTCACAGTGTCTTACTCCAGTCATTCTTTTATGGCTTCAACACATTCCCACCTTTCACATTTGGATAGTTGTCTTATCTTTACAGACTCTCTGTCCAGTTGTCAAGAGTATTTACAAACTGTCCAGAATTTTCTACGTGGTATAGGTTTTCAAATCAACCTTCAGAAATCTTCTGTAATTCATTCCAACAGCATTTAATTCCTTTTATGTCTGTTAGGTTATGTTCTAGGAGGAGCCTTTCCTTCTACATACAAAGTTGAGATGTTTCAGCTGTCATTCTGGAGTTTCTACAATCAACGCTATGCATCTGCGGGGGGAATTTCTCAGGATGTTGGGATACATGGCATCAGGGTGTCATACTTTCTCTGGCCAGACTGTACATAAGGAAAATACAGTGGTACCTCAGATCAGCCTGGATGTGGCATCTCTACCCTTTGGTGGACTGGTCAGATCTCTTGTAGTTCAGGTCTGGCTCTGTCCTGACACCCATATAGTCTGTAACTACAGATGGATCAGACTTTGCATGGAGAACGGTTTCCAAAGCTGTAAAAGTACAAGGTCTTTGGAAACCATTAGACAAACAGAAGCTCATAATGTTAGAGATATACTGGCAGTGATCAATGCTTTAAAAACCTTAAAGCATTTGTGGTCCCTAAGACCTCTGCAAGTGTACACAGACCACATACATAAACGGACAAGGAGGCATTAGGTCCTACCCTCTTTGCAGACTGGCTGTAACAGCCTCGGAGATGGCAACCCAGCTTGGTTTGACTGTGCAGGCGTCATGCATTCTGTCAGAGTAAAACATGATTGCAGGACAAGGACAAAACCCAGCATAGATGGAAACTTTATTCTGGGATATTCGAATAATTGATTCAACTGTGGAGAACACTTGCTATGTATCTACTTGAGTCCTTTCAGAACAAGACTTCTAGACAAAATCTGCTCCTGAACTTCTTGCAAACAGGCCCAGAAGACAGATAATCCACCATTTCCCAGAAGACAGATAATCCACCATTTCCATGGCCATAAATGTTTCTGTATGGTTTTCCATGCTTTTAGGTGACAACTGCATTTCTTCTGAAAATTCAGAAGGTCTCTCCAAAAATCATGATGGAACTCCCTTTTGGCCCAGGCAACAGTGGTTGTCCCTCCCGTTTCAGTATTACTAAGGGCAGTTACCACAAGCTTCCCCACACACTGGATTTGTCCACACAAGACAGGGTTTGTTTGATGCACCCCTACCTGTAAAATCAGCTAACTGCCTAGATGATAGATAGAAAAAGATGCCCAAAATGAATTTAAAATTCTGACAATATAAGTAGCAGATTCTAAAGGAGGCAGAAAAAAAACTGCTGCTAGGAATCGTAAGGTGTAATTGGCAAATATTTTCAAGCTGGCATCAGTCCAAGAACCAGGACCCTCTTCAGAGCTGGTTGCCTATGGTCCTTGGTTATTTGTGTACTATTCTCTGGCCTCTCTTATTCCTTTATTAAGGTGCATTTGTCAGTCATTTCTGCTTGTCTGTCCTTTTGAATCCCCCCACTTTCTAACTATGCTAAAGTTCAACATTTTTTGAAAGGGGTATTGCATATATGTCCACCTAGGAACAGGTGACTCCTCCTTGAGGTCTCGGCTTTGTACTTAAAAAGCTTATTAGGCTGAATTGAGGTTTGTAGCATGGAAGACCCTTTTACACATTGTTATGACACCTGCTAAGAGAGTACCTGAATTACTAAGGCTAATGGTAAGTCAACACTACCTCATTTTCACAACTACAGGTTTCTTTAGAACTAATATTTATTGTATATCTAAAGTGGTCTGAGTCTGTTTAAGCTGGGCTGTCATCTCCCTACTTTCCTGAACCCAACAATAAAGTAGAAAAGATGGATGTCCATAGACAGCTCAGACAGTACTGAGACAAATCTCCACCTTTGGGAAAGGTGATCAGCTGTTTATCACCTGTAAAGGTAAGAAGAAAAGACAGCTGGCATTAAAACTGACTGTTCTAGGTGGTTGTGTTACGCTATTGCTTTTTGTTATGCTCACCATAATAAACCAATCCTAGGTGGGGTTAGGGCTCATTTCACAAGGGATTTAGCTTTTTGGTGGCTTTCTGGAAAGGGTTGGACTCAGACCTCTCAACCAATCGGGGACAAATTTCAACAGAATCAGGGACAATCAGGGACACTTTGAAAATATTAGTGCTATTAACTTGAGACATTGACAGAATCAGAACATATGAATTAATGTACATTTTCTGAAGTAAAAGAAGTCTATAACTCTTAATTATTGTCATTATTCATTAAGTGAAATTCACCACCTTTCCTCCAAAAGTCACTAGTTTTAGGAGGGATTAAGAGGGACAGAGCTAAAATTTGAGTCAAAATCAGGGACATTTGAGAGGCAAGGTTGGAATCTAGAAATATTACATAGCATTACAAATTGGATTCCTTTTCCAGGTCCAGAACAGGCTTGACTTGGACCATGCACCAGAGGCTCTTGGGGTCATTGTTTATTGGCTTCCTCTCTTTTAGGTTAGGCTACTACAGCAGTGATATATGCATTGAGCATAGTACTGTTGTGTAAGTAAACTTACCAGAACATCAGATGTTGTAATAGATCACTAGCTTCCCTTCTTTCCAGCCCCATTCTATGCTTTTGTTTTTCTTTTTTTTTGTTTTGTTTGATTGCCGGGCTGTGGATGTGTATTTATTTGTACATACTTTAATGCTGGGTTTGTTTGCTTGCATTGATCTGTCAGGGGTTTTGCCTCCCTGATGGGTAAAAATGCTGGTTTTTTGCTCCAACTGTCTTTCCATGGAGCTGTGCCTAATCTCCTGATACTTTGAATATGTGTAAGGCACCCTTAGGTTTTATTTTTCACAGGAGGTAGGGCACATTAAAACTAGGCTACTGCAACAGTGCTCCCTTAGAACATCCACTGTTATGGTAATTTTACTTACATAGCTGCACTTTTCTTTAAGTTCTTGAATTCATACTCATTACTTTGGTAATGCTGACATTCTTAGCCTCTGCTGACCCTTTCTTCTTTTGCCTTTAATCTTTCCCACCATCAGTGCATTCTGTAGTGAATTATGGGTTTGTGTCATGTGTCCAAAGTATATGAGTTTTAGCTTACTATTTGACTGTGCAGTAAACAGTCTGGGTTTATTTCCTTAAAGTGTATTGTCATACTTTAAAAATAGTGCAGGTGAATTAAGTCCTACAATGTATCTTGCCCAGTCTTTGTTCATTTATTTCTTTAGGCTGTCTACTTGATAAAAAGCTTTGTAATTTTTTTCTGAAACAACAGCCCAAATAAATGTAGTGATTCCCTTGTTGATGTTATCTTGGGAATCTTGAATGGACTTTACTGGACAGTTTTTGTGCCTGCACAGCACACATCCATTAAAGTCTATGGTCTTATTTTACTTTTTCTCAAATTTGATGTCTCTGAGATCAGAAATCATCTTTCATTTTCAGTGAGGTCAGCATGGGGAAACAATTTTAACGAGGGCTACTTTTAATGTACAGAAAATGGAAAATGTTATCCAGTCATGTGAAAATATTAATAGGATCATAGGGCTTACTAGGCTAACAGCCCTAGAATCTTTTTAAGCCTAGAGATCCATGACCCAATTTTCCCACTTGTGAATGTCCATGGGCTATAATGGCTTTGGTATATGCCTGTCCCTTAGGGCATCTACAAACTGTCCATAAGGGCCACAGCTGCCAAGCCAGGGGAGAATTTTCAATTTCCCATCCATTGGTCCAAACTTCATGTGAGTAGGCTTAGGGAAGAGCTCTGTTTACATGAATGGGGGCTCTGTTTCAGAGAAGGGGCAGTCTCTGAGACATAGCTGTCCCTACAAGATGTTTTGTTTATGTCACAGACAAGGTTTGCATCCTTAGATTGGGTAATTGTAGTGCTGTTTGTTTTACGAAAGTGTAGCAGATCCATCAGGGCTAGATTGGGAGTGCTTTGTTGGTCAGGCATAGATTGTCCCTGTGTAGTCTGTAGGAGACAGAGTACAGAAACAGGGCTTTGAGGAAGTCCACACTTTGGAAGGTGCGAATAAGTCACCAACTGTGACAATATACTTGAAGTACTGACTAATTTGGCCTTCTTGCAGTCCATGTAATTTTCTCCTAACGCCATAGTTTAGAAACATTGGTATGTTGTTACTAGGGGAAACTGTACCTTTAATTATACATACCATTGTTTTCAATGTAAAATCTTATCCAGATTTATTATACCTTTCCATTAAAGATACAAGAATCATTTAGTTTCATTGTTGCAATCACCATCTGCAGAGATGTTTGACCCCCTGAAAATACTGATCATTAGCCCACTTCTAAAGTATTTGAGTTTTAACAAAATTAACGCTATAAAGGAAAAACTGAAGAGTTTATTAACTTTGGTATACTGGCAACTGTTTTACTTGAAGCACATTTTAACATAGCTAATTACATCACATTCTTGTTGAAATGTTTTAAATCCATGCATATGTACAGTGCAAGCAAATTATGTGTTTCCAGGTGCCAGAAAGCTTTGAAGATGTCGCTATTGAGTTTTCAACAGAGGAGTGGAAGATGCTGACCAAAGAACAGAAAGAGCTGTACAAGGAAGTCATGGTACAGAACTATGAAAACATGATTTCACTAGGTAAGGGGATTTAACTTTATTTTTATTCAGGTTTCTTTGCAGTGTAATGTTGTCATAAATTATGAATAATATGCACAGATGACAGTATAGTGATAAAATCTGAACACTGTCCAAAGGGGTCGTTTAGTCACATGATACTACAGTGTGTCAGTTTGTACCACTACACAGGCTAAACACAATTCTCCTTTGAGGTGCATCCTTGTCTGAAAGGTAAACTTACCTGTAAGCATGGTGCTTTTAGATGAGCTAAAATGTGTATCTACACAAATCCAGCAGCTCCACAAAAAACAGAACTAAGGGCTTAAGTCTCCACCAACATATAAACAAAACTCATAGGAGGGACAGATAAGGTTACCCAGTGTTTATCCCATCACTAGAATAAGTTAAATAGTGCGGTACCCTTGTATCTTTCAGATTTAACTTTGATGATTGGATGGGTAGCCTCAAGTTCTTTCCTGAACAAACTCGCGTTGCCTTTCTAAACACTGGGTTACAGTTTGGGGGTGGGTATTGGCAACACTCAAGTGGTCTTTGAGCTCCCTTGACTTGTAATTCCTGTGATCATATGATACTATGAAATTGTAATCTTGTTTGTTTATCTGTTTCACATTTAATAACCAGGTAAGTACACTGGTCTTGCTGACCCTTTTTAAGGATGACCTGGGCCATGAACAAGTACAGCATTTGAGTGCAATGCAAAAACAATACTAGACCAGTATCTACAGTAAATAAGGAAACAGTTTAAATATGAATGGACTGAAAAAAAGACTACTGCACATTAAACTTAAAAAAAAAAAGAGAGGGTATAATTTTAGGTTAGCCTCAAGCATATTTACATGTATATTTCCCCATAAGATAATATTAAGATACATGATTCCTAATGTGGAATTAAAAAAAAAAAAAAAAGAAGGTAGGGGGGTGTAGGGGAAGAAGAAGTTTAATAGGGAGGCAGGTGTGTGGTTAAAGAGTTAACTTTTAAGCATAATTGAAGTATGGAAAAAGGGTGGGACTTGGAATGTTTACCAACAACTGATTCATAGGTTAGTACTAGGCTAAGTGCCCTTGTGAGCCTAGCCAATTATCCCTTGTGAGACTCAAACCCTGCACCTTGTGTTTGTAAGGGAAACACCTTAACCATTAGGCCACCCTCCCAACATCAATGATAGTTAGAAGAATCTGTTTCTAAAACATTTATTTCTCTCTGAAGATTAAAGATCTGTGTGTGCTATATCAGTCTTACCCACTTGCAACAGACTGTTTTCTAATTTTTGTCTTAGTTTATTCTTAACTGCCTTGAAGTCCATCAGTAGGATTTCCATGCATTAGTCACGTGTTCAGTCTGTCAGTAATATGGAAAAAAAAAGTCACACACTGACCATGGTTCACAGATATTTAGCTGATTGTGTAGCACTTGTTAGCATATGAAGTGGCAACATGCAGGGTGTGGCTAATACCGTGACACAGTGAGGTCACACAAGGGTCAATATGTCATGTTATGCAGGGCAAGCCAATGAGTGCATAGTGACATGCAAATGAGGAGCTCTATGCAACTTGGTTATATGGTGTGTGCAAATGATGGCAAGCAAAATGGTGGTCCAATTCAGAAAAATGTAAAACAGAGGCTTTCCACTGTGGTGTACACCTGTGTTTTTACATCCAGGATCTTTGCGTACATGATGGTCATTTACCTGGAGTAACAGCAACAATAGCTGAGTAGCAAGTGATAATAGCAGCTGTAGGTGCCAGTAATGTTACACTTTGTGGGTGTCCATGCCAGAGCAGGAGGTACTGACAGTGCCTGATATAACCACCAGTCCACTGAGCAGCAGATTGGAGATGGTTTCCTTACATTCAAGGAGACTTTAAGGGATCTTGTTGAACTGTAGTGTCCAGCAGTGGAAGGGAATATAACTTTAATTGTCTTAGCCAGAGGGACCAGAAATCATGTGTGTCTTTGCAGCCAAAAAAAAAACACACAGCATCCAGTGGATCGGGTCAGAAACTCCTCGAGTTTCAAAACCATAAAAGCACCGGAGAGCGTAAAAAATACAAGTTTAATAAGATCTTTAGCCACACTTACAAAACATGTACTGGTCTAGCACTTTTGTCCTTGATAATGAATAGGAATTCATCATTGAATAGTACCAACACTTCATCAGAACAATTGAATAGTACCAACACTTCATCAGAACAACTGAATAGTACCAACAACAGCTTTTAAATTACAATCAATCATATGATCCTAGCAATGTAATGAGATATCATCACGTGCCTCTAACATTAAGTACTAAAACGGCAATATCTAGTAAAACTTGAGAACCGTATAAATGAAAAAACAGTGCAGCAATTACATTTCTGCAAACTCACTTAATAAATTTGATAAAACAAACCATTATAAAAAATCAGAACACGGAGTAATGTAATGTTATGGTCATCAAGAAAGGAAAACTGTTAACAAAAGTAAATACCTAGTTGTGTGCAGCACTCTCCAAATAAGGAAATTTGATTATAATAAACGTTAATGATATGCAAAGATCCACTAAAAATGTAAAACATAGTAGGTAAGTGAAATATTTAAAGTTGGTAATGAAAATTAGTAAGTGAAACAATTCCTATAATGAGAAATGCCTCAGCTATCATTGCAAGCATTAGCCTGACATATCCTGAGGCAGTGCCCTAACATTACTTTGCAGCATGTAGTGGAGCACTTCTGATTTTCCAGGATTGCAAGGAGACAACCAGCACCATGTGGGCATTTTGTGACATTCCCTTGTTTCCTTGAGATCCTGGAAGCTGTCTTTTGCACCAGATGGCCATCAAGACCCCCCATCCTACTCCAGAGGGACTGCTACACATCAACAGGAAGGGCTTTCACTCCCTTAATTACCAGGTGGTCTGTAGTGCCCAGGGCATTATTTATAATGTGTCAATGTGTCACAAAGGAAGTTGCCATGATTTACACATCTGCCCTATTACAGCGGTTCCTTTGATGGAATTTTCCATAGAATCATGCAGCTAGTCGGTGCACACACTTGTTATATAGGTATGTATGCACAGATAGGTGGCATGTAGGTAGGGTGCAGG